>NW_028124547.1:0-67677 GCF_965194825.1 Balaenoptera physalus
TTTCCAAGTTACGTCCCCCTTGAAGTTGAGGGTTTGCCTTTCTCTACAACACCTTCAGCATTTATTGTTTGTAGTTTTCTTGCTGATGGTTATTCTGACAAGTGTGAGCTGATACCTCTTTGTGGCTGAATTCGCACGTGCCTCATAATCCGTTGAAATTGAGCTTGAAGGCATGTCCTTTTTATTTTTCAAGCTGGGATTACCCCTTAGTTCTTCAAAGTGTTCTGTTAAAGTATGTGTCACATTTTGAAATGTTTTGGCCTTTACCTCCCTGAAGACATTTTGAGGGCAGGTTTCACTTACAGTTCTGCAGTACTTGTTCCTATGAAATGACCATTAGCACAGGCTTTAAAGCTGCTTTTGCAGGTAACTGCCAGAGGGCGGCAGCCTTTCTATGTTCCCCACCCTGGTAACTAGGGAAAAGCCCTTGCGGCCTGTGGTGTTTCTCGGTTATAAATTAGAGTGGAGTGTGCCCGGACCAACCCACACAAGCTGATGTCTCCTTACTTTTGTTGGATTTTTAATTTTAATTTTTATTTTTTATTGGGGTAATTTTCCACTGTGTACGTGGACCACTTCTACTTTGTGCAGTCCTCGGTTGATGGACATTTTCATTGCTTCCAAGTGTTGGCTATGGTAAATATTGTTGGAGTGCAGGATTGCCAGCCTTTGACTTTTTGATTCTCATTTTCTCAGGTGATAGGCCCAGCAGTGGGTGTGATTCACTGACTGGTAGCACCGTGTTTCCATTTTCAAAGCACCTTCTTTGTGTTTTCATTAGTGGCTCTGACCACGTCCTCCTTAGAATCGAGGGTACGCATTTCTCCACAATCGCTTCATCATTTATTGTTTGCAGCATTTATGCTAATGGCCCTTCTGGCTGCTGTGAGCTCATAGGTTTTTGTAATTTCGGTTTGCAAGTCGTTGAAAGTTCGTAAAACTCATCATTTTTCTCCGCTGTTTTCTTTTCTGTTAAAAAAAGGAAACAATTGGGAGTACAGTATAACTCTTGAAACTGTCTTCTTGGAAGGTTGCCCTCTTTTGAATTTTTTGGGCGATTTTCCACCCAAGAGTTTTTTTAGAGAGCAGGTCTCATTTCCCGAACTTCAAGTTTTGTGAATATTTAGTGACCTAGAGCAATGGGTTTAAAGCTGCTGTTGTGGGAAGTGGCCTCAAGGAGGCAGCATTTCTCCATTCCCAAATCTGGGTGGTAGGGCAGCAGAGCCTTTCTGGAAGTCGTGTTCCTAGGTTGTAAATTACATTAGAATGTGCGTGGAGAAACCCCCATAAGTTTATGTCTCATTATTTCTTCTTGGTTTTTAAAGGTGTTTTAATTGGGCTAAAGGTTAGAATATTGTTTGTCCTAGGTGAACACACTCTGGTTCATTTGTACATTATATATGTCTATTCAAGTACAGATCCTCTTCCCATGTAAAATGTTACAGAGGGTTCCGCAGACCTCCCTTGCTATATGGTCGGTATTTTTGAGATATGTATATAATATGTGTTTGTATACATATAGTAACACTAATCTTAATTTATCCATTCCCCCCACCTTTCCTTTTAGTTGAGCATAGTTTTATTTTCTAAGTCTGTGAGTGTCTTTCTCTGTGGATATATGTTCATTTGTGTCAGTTATTAGATAACGCCTATAAGTGATATCATAGAATATAGGTCTTTTGCTTTCCGACTTACCTCATGTTTCCTGACTATCTCCAGACTCCTTTGTGGTGCCTCAGAGAGCAATGGTTCGTTGTTTTCCATGGTTAATATTCCACTGTGTACATGGACCACTTCTTCTTTATCCATTCAACTCTTGTTGGATATTTTGATTGCTTCACTGTCTTGGCTATTGTGAATAAGGCTGCACTGCAGCTTTTGCGGCCTGTGTCTTCTCGATTCTTGTCTTCTCAGGTGAGAGGTCCATTGGTGCACCTGCTGGATTGAATGGTACCTCCATTTTTACTTTTAAACACAGCTCCTTTCTTTTCTCATTATTGGCTTTTATGTCTCACCAGAAGGTAGAGGGTACACAGTTCTCTAAATCCCCTTCAGCATTTATTGTTTGTAGACTTTTTGCTGATGGTCAGTCGACTGGTGTAAGTTGAAACTTTTCGTAGATTAGATTGCATGCGTCTAAAACTCCCTGAGGTTGAGCTTTTATCCATTTTTCTTTTTTTTAAAAAGAGTGTGAGTAAAACTTAACTCTTCATAATCTCTTCTTGAAACATTTGCCTGTTGTGAATTTTTTGTCCATTCCCTACTTCAGCACAAATTTTTAGGGCAAGTGTCTTTTACAGCCCTGAGTCCTTGTGAATGTTAAGTGACCATTAGCTGGGACTTTAAAGCTGCTCTTGCAGGAAACGGCCACAAGGTGGCAGCATTTCTCCTTTGCCAAATTTGGTTACTAGGGAAACAGAGCCTTAATGGAAGTGGTGTTCTAGGTTGTATATTAGAATGGAACGTGCCAGGAAAAAGCCCTTTAAGTTTATGTCTCATTACTTCTTGTTCATATTTGTAATTTACTTTTTATTTTTTATCCCAGCAAATTTGATTACAATGGTTTGTTTGTTCTAGGTGTGCAAGATGTGGTTCTTTCACACATATACATGTATCTATTCTTCCTAGCATCCTTTTCCCATGTAGGTTATGACACAAGGTTGAGTAGTCTTCTCCTGGTCTTCCGTACGTCTTTGGTGATTATATATTTCACAGGGTTTGTATATCTCTGTTAACCCCAATATGGTAATGTATCCAATCCTCATCCCTTTCTATTTGGTGAACCATAAGTTTTTAAATAAATCTGTGATTGCCTTTCTCTGTGGAAAGATCTTCATTGGTATCAATTTTTAAGTAACTCCTAAAAGTGATATAATAGGATATGTGTCTTTTGCTTTCTCACTTACTACAGGTGGCGTGATTACGTCTAGACTCAACTATGATGCTGCAAATGGCATTGTTTCATTTTTTTCACTAGCGAATATTCCACTTGTATATAGAGGAGTTCTTCTTTGTCCACCGATCTGTTGGTGGACTTTTTGGTTACTTCCATATCTTGGCTATTGTAATACTGTGCAATGCAGATTTGCCTGCCTGTGTCTTTCCAATTCTCTCTTCTTAGATTATAGGTGGAGGAGTGGGCCTGCTGGATCATATGGTAGCTCAATGTTTACGTTTTTAAGGCACCCCCATTCTGTTCTAGTTCGTGACCCTTTCCAAGTTACGTCCCCCTTGAAGTTGAGGGTTTGCCTTTCTCTACAACACCTTCAGCATTTATTGTTTGTAGTTTTCTTGCTGATGGTTATTCTGACAAGTGTGAGCTGATACCTCTTTGTGGCTGAATTCGCACGTGCCTCATAATCCGTTGAAATTGAGCTTGAAGGCATGTCCTTTTTATTTTTCAAGCTGGGATTACCCCTTAGTTCTTCAAAGTGTTCTCTTAAAGTATGTGTCACATTTTGAAATGTTTTGGCCTTTACCTCCCTGAAGACATTTTGAGGGCAGGTTTCACTTACAGTTCTGCAGTACTTGTTCCTATGAAATGACCATTAGCACAGGCTTTAAAGCTGCTTTTGCAGGTAACTGCCAGAGGGCGGCAGCCTTTCTATGTTCCCCACCCTGGTAACTAGGGAAAAGCCCTTGCGGCCTGTGGTGTTTCTCGGTTATAAATTAGAGTGGAGTGTGCCCGGACCAACCCACACAAGCTGATGTCTCCTTACTTTTGTTGGATTTTTAATTTTAATTTTTATTTTTTATTGGGGTAATTTTCCACTGTGTACGTGGACCACTTCTACTTTGTGCAGTCCTCGGTTGATGGACATTTTCATTGCTTCCAAGTGTTGGCTATGGTAAATATTGTTGGAGTGCAGGATTGCCAGCCTTTGACTTTTTGATTCTCATTTTCTCAGGTGATAGGCCCAGCAGTGGGTGTGATTCACTGACTGGTAGCACCGTGTTTCCATTTTCAAAGCACCTTCTTTGTGTTTTCATTAGTGGCTCTGACCACGTCCTCCTTAGAATCGAGGGTACGCATTTCTCCACAATCGCTTCATCATTTATTGTTTGCAGCATTTATGCTAATGGCCCTTCTGGCTGCTGTGAGCTCATAGGTTTTTGTAATTTCGGTTTGCAAGTCGTTGAAAGTTCGTAAAACTCATCATTTTTCTCCGCTGTTTTCTTTTCTGTTAAAAAAAGGAAACAATTGGGAGTACAGTATAACTCTTGAAACTGTCTTCTTGGAAGGTTGCCCTCTTTTGAATTTTTTGGGCGATTTTCCACCCAAGAGTTTTTTTAGAGAGCAGGTCTCATTTCCCGAACTTCAAGTTTTGTGAATATTTAGTGACCTAGAGCAATGGGTTTAAAGCTGCTGTTGTGGGAAGTGGCCTCAAGGAGGCAGCATTTCTCCATTCCCAAATCTGGGTGGTAGGGCAGCAGAGCCTTTCTGGAAGTCGTGTTCCTAGGTTGTAAATTACATTAGAATGTGCGTGGAGAAACCCCCATAAGTTTATGTCTCATTATTTCTTCTTGGTTTTTAAAGGTGTTTTAATTGGGCTAAAGGTTAGAATATTGTTTGTCCTAGGTGAACACACTCTGGTTCATTTGTACATTATATATGTCTATTCAAGTACAGATCCTCTTCCCATGTAAAATGTTACAGAGGGTTCCGCAGACCTCCCTTGCTATATGGTCGGTATTTTTGAGATATGTATATAATATGTGTTTGTATACATATAGTAACACTAATCTTAATTTATCCATTCCCCCCACCTTTCCTTTTAGTTGAGCATAGTTTTATTTTCTAAGTCTGTGAGTGTCTTTCTCTGTGGATATATGTTCATTTGTGTCAGTTATTAGATAACGCCTATAAGTGATATCATAGAATATAGGTCTTTTGCTTTCCGACTTACCTCATGTTTCCTGACTATCTCCAGACTCCTTTGTGGTGCCTCAGAGAGCAATGGTTCGTTGTTTTCCATGGTTAATATTCCACTGTGTACATGGACCACTTCTTCTTTATCCATTCAACTCTTGTTGGATATTTTGATTGCTTCACTGTCTTGGCTATTGTGAATAAGGCTGCACTGCAGCTTTTGCGGCCTGTGTCTTCTCGATTCTTGTCTTCTCAGGTGAGAGGTCCATTGGTGCACCTGCTGGATTGAATGGTACCTCCATTTTTACTTTTAAACACAGCTCCTTTCTTTTCTCATTATTGGCTTTTATGTCTCACCAGAAGGTAGAGGGTACACAGTTCTCTAAATCCCCTTCAGCATTTATTGTTTGTAGACTTTTTGCTGATGGTCAGTCGACTGGTGTAAGTTGAAACTTTTCGTAGATTAGATTGCATGCGTCTAACACTCCCTGAGGTTGAGCTTTTATCCATTTTTCTTTTTTTTAAAAAGAGTGTGAGTAAAACTTAACTCTTCATAATCTCTTCTTGAAACATTTGCCTGTTGTGAATTTTTTGTCCATTCCCTACTTCAGCACAAATTTTTAGGGCAAGTGTCTTTTACAGCCCTGAGTCCTTGTGAATGTTAAGTGACCATTAGCTGGGACTTTAAAGCTGCTCTTGCAGGAAACGGCCACAAGGTGGCAGCATTTCTCCTTTGCCAAATTTGGTTACTAGGGAAACAGAGCCTTAATGGAAGTGGTGTTCTAGGTTGTATATTAGAATGGAACGTGCCAGGAAAAAGCCCTTTAAGTTTATGTCTCATTACTTCTTGTTCATATTTGTAATTTACTTTTTATTTTTTATCCCAGCAAATTTGATTACAATGGTTTGTTTGTTCTAGGTGTGCAAGATGTGGTTCTTTCACACATATACATGTATCTATTCTTCCTAGCATCCTTTTCCCATGTAGGTTATGACACAAGGTTGAGTAGTCTTCTCCTGGTCTTCCGTACGTCTTTGGTGATTATATATTTCACAGGGTTTGTATATCTCTGTTAACCCCAATATGGTAATGTATCCAATCCTCATCCCTTTCTATTTGGTGAACCATAAGTTTTTAAATAAATCTGTGATTGCCTTTCTCTGTGGAAAGATCTTCATTGGTATCAATTTTTAAGTAACTCCTAAAAGTGATATAATAGGATATGTGTCTTTTGCTTTCTCACTTACTACAGGTGGCGTGATTACGTCTAGACTCAACTATGATGCTGCAAATGGCATTGTTTCATTTTTTTCACTAGCGAATATTCCACTTGTATATAGAGGAGTTCTTCTTTGTCCACCGATCTGTTGGTGGACTTTTTGGTTACTTCCATATCTTGGCTATTGTAATACTGTGCAATGCAGATTTGCCTGCCTGTGTCTTTCCAATTCTCTCTTCTTAGATTATAGGTGGAGGAGTGGGCCTGCTGGATCATATGGTAGCTCAATGTTTACGTTTTTAAGGCACCCCCATTCTGTTCTAGTTCGTGACCCTTTCCAAGTTACGTCCCCCTTGAAGTTGAGGGTTTGCCTTTCTCTACAACACCTTCAGCATTTATTGTTTGTAGTTTTCTTGCTGATGGTTATTCTGACAAGTGTGAGCTGATACCTCTTTGTGGCTGAATTCGCACGTGCCTCATAATCCGTTGAAATTGAGCTTGAAGGCATGTCCTTTTTATTTTTCAAGCTGGGATTACCCCTTAGTTCTTCAAAGTGTTCTGTTAAAGTATGTGTCACATTTTGAAATGTTTTGGCCTTTACCTCCCTGAAGACATTTTGAGGGCAGGTTTCACTTACAGTTCTGCAGTACTTGTTCCTATGAAATGACCATTAGCACAGGCTTTAAAGCTGCTTTTGCAGGTAACTGCCAGAGGGCGGCAGCCTTTCTATGTTCCCCACCCTGGTAACTAGGGAAAAGCCCTTGCGGCCTGTGGTGTTTCTCGGTTATAAATTAGAGTGGAGTGTGCCCGGACCAACCCACACAAGCTGATGTCTCCTTACTTTTGTTGGATTTTTAATTTTAATTTTTATTTTTTATTGGGGTAATTTTCCACTGTGTACGTGGACCACTTCTACTTTGTGCAGTCCTCGGTTGATGGACATTTTCATTGCTTCCAAGTGTTGGCTATGGTAAATATTGTTGGAGTGCAGGATTGCCAGCCTTTGACTTTTTGATTCTCATTTTCTCAGGTGATAGGCCCAGCAGTGGGTGTGATTCACTGACTGGTAGCACCGTGTTTCCATTTTCAAAGCACCTTCTTTGTGTTTTCATTAGTGGCTCTGACCACGTCCTCCTTAGAATCGAGGGTACGCATTTCTCCACAATCGCTTCATCATTTATTGTTTGCAGCATTTATGCTAATGGCCCTTCTGGCTGCTGTGAGCTCATAGGTTTTTGTAATTTCGGTTTGCAAGTCGTTGAAAGTTCGTAAAACTCATCATTTTTCTCCGCTGTTTTCTTTTCTGTTAAAAAAAGGAAACAATTGGGAGTACAGTATAACTCTTGAAACTGTCTTCTTGGAAGGTTGCCCTCTTTTGAATTTTTTGGGCGATTTTCCACCCAAGAGTTTTTTTAGAGAGCAGGTCTCATTTCCCGAACTTCAAGTTTTGTGAATATTTAGTGACCTAGAGCAATGGGTTTAAAGCTGCTGTTGTGGGAAGTGGCCTCAAGGAGGCAGCATTTCTCCATTCCCAAATCTGGGTGGTAGGGCAGCAGAGCCTTTCTGGAAGTCGTGTTCCTAGGTTGTAAATTACATTAGAATGTGCGTGGAGAAACCCCCATAAGTTTATGTCTCATTATTTCTTCTTGGTTTTTAAAGGTGTTTTAATTGGGCTAAAGGTTAGAATATTGTTTGTCCTAGGTGAACACACTCTGGTTCATTTGTACATTATATATGTCTATTCAAGTACAGATCCTCTTCCCATGTAAAATGTTACAGAGGGTTCCGCAGACCTCCCTTGCTATATGGTCGGTATTTTTGAGATATGTATATAATATGTGTTTGTATACATATAGTAACACTAATCTTAATTTATCCATTCCCCCCACCTTTCCTTTTAGTTGAGCATAGTTTTATTTTCTAAGTCTGTGAGTGTCTTTCTCTGTGGATATATGTTCATTTGTGTCAGTTATTAGATAACGCCTATAAGTGATATCATAGAATATAGGTCTTTTGCTTTCCGACTTACCTCATGTTTCCTGACTATCTCCAGACTCCTTTGTGGTGCCTCAGAGAGCAATGGTTCGTTGTTTTCCATGGTTAATATTCCACTGTGTACATGGACCACTTCTTCTTTATCCATTCAACTCTTGTTGGATATTTTGATTGCTTCACTGTCTTGGCTATTGTGAATAAGGCTGCACTGCAGCTTTTGCGGCCTGTGTCTTCTCGATTCTTGTCTTCTCAGGTGAGAGGTCCATTGGTGCACCTGCTGGATTGAATGGTACCTCCATTTTTACTTTTAAACACAGCTCCTTTCTTTTCTCATTATTGGCTTTTATGTCTCACCAGAAGGTAGAGGGTACACAGTTCTCTAAATCCCCTTCAGCATTTATTGTTTGTAGACTTTTTGCTGATGGTCAGTCGACTGGTGTAAGTTGAAACTTTTCGTAGATTAGATTGCATGCGTCTAACACTCCCTGAGGTTGAGCTTTTATCCATTTTTCTTTTTTTTAAAAAGAGTGTGAGTAAAACTTAACTCTTCATAATCTCTTCTTGAAACATTTGCCTGTTGTGAATTTTTTGTCCATTCCCTACTTCAGCACAAATTTTTAGGGCAAGTGTCTTTTACAGCCCTGAGTCCTTGTGAATGTTAAGTGACCATTAGCTGGGACTTTAAAGCTGCTCTTGCAGGAAACGGCCACAAGGTGGCAGCATTTCTCCTTTGCCAAATTTGGTTACTAGGGAAACAGAGCCTTAATGGAAGTGGTGTTCTAGGTTGTATATTAGAATGGAACGTGCCAGGAAAAAGCCCTTTAAGTTTATGTCTCATTACTTCTTGTTCATATTTGTAATTTACTTTTTATTTTTTATCCCAGCAAATTTGATTACAATGGTTTGTTTGTTCTAGGTGTGCAAGATGTGGTTCTTTCACACATATACATGTATCTATTCTTCCTAGCATCCTTTTCCCATGTAGGTTATGACACAAGGTTGAGTAGTCTTCTCCTGGTCTTCCGTACGTCTTTGGTGATTATATATTTCACAGGGTTTGTATATCTCTGTTAACCCCAATATGGTAATGTATCCAATCCTCATCCCTTTCTATTTGGTGAACCATAAGTTTTTAAATAAATCTGTGATTGCCTTTCTCTGTGGAAAGATCTTCATTGGTATCAATTTTTAAGTAACTCCTAAAAGTGATATAATAGGATATGTGTCTTTTGCTTTCTCACTTACTACAGGTGGCGTGATTACGTCTAGACTCAACTATGATGCTGCAAATGGCATTGTTTCATTTTTTTCACTAGCGAATATTCCACTTGTATATAGAGGAGTTCTTCTTTGTCCACCGATCTGTTGGTGGACTTTTTGGTTACTTCCATATCTTGGCTATTGTAATACTGTGCAATGCAGATTTGCCTGCCTGTGTCTTTCCAATTCTCTCTTCTTAGATTATAGGTGGAGGAGTGGGCCTGCTGGATCATATGGTAGCTCAATGTTTACGTTTTTAAGGCACCCCCATTCTGTTCTAGTTCGTGACCCTTTCCAAGTTACGTCCCCCTTGAAGTTGAGGGTTTGCCTTTCTCTACAACACCTTCAGCATTTATTGTTTGTAGTTTTCTTGCTGATGGTTATTCTGACAAGTGTGAGCTGATACCTCTTTGTGGCTGAATTCGCACGTGCCTCATAATCCGTTGAAATTGAGCTTGAAGGCATGTCCTTTTTATTTTTCAAGCTGGGATTACCCCTTAGTTCTTCAAAGTGTTCTCTTAAAGTATGTGTCACATTTTGAAATGTTTTGGCCTTTACCTCCCTGAAGACATTTTGAGGGCAGGTTTCACTTACAGTTCTGCAGTACTTGTTCCTATGAAATGACCATTAGCACAGGCTTTAAAGCTGCTTTTGCAGGTAACTGCCAGAGGGCGGCAGCCTTTCTATGTTCCCCACCCTGGTAACTAGGGAAAAGCCCTTGCGGCCTGTGGTGTTTCTCGGTTATAAATTAGAGTGGAGTGTGCCCGGACCAACCCACACAAGCTGATGTCTCCTTACTTTTGTTGGATTTTTAATTTTAATTTTTATTTTTTATTGGGTTAATTTTCCACTGTGTACGTGGACCACTTCTACTTTGTGCAGTCCTCGGTTGATGGACATTTTCATTGCTTCCAAGTGTTGGCTATGGTAAATATTGTTGGAGTGCAGGATTGCCAGCCTTTGACTTTTTGATTCTCATTTTCTCAGGTGATAGGCCCAGCAGTGGGTGTGATTCACTGACTGGTAGCACCGTGTTTCCATTTTCAAAGCACCTTCTTTGTGTTTTCATTAGTGGCTCTGACCACGTCCTCCTTAGAATCGAGGGTACGCATTTCTCCAAAATCGCTTCATCATTTATTGTTTGCAGCATTTATGCTAATGGCCCTTCTGGCTGCTGTGAGCTCATAGGTTTTTGTAATTTCGGTTTGCAAGTCGTTGAAAGTTCGTAAAACTCATCATTTTTCTCCGCTGTTTTCTTTTCTGTTAAAAAAAGGAAACAATTGGGAGTACAGTATAACTCTTGAAACTGTCTTCTTGGAAGGCTGCCCTCTTTTGAATTTTTTGGGCGATTTTCCACCCAAGAGTTTTTTTAGAGAGCAGGTCTCATTTCCCGAACTTCAAGTTTTGTGAATATTTAGTGACCTAGAGCAATGGGTTTAAAGCTGCTGTTGTGGGAAGTGGCCTCAAGGAGGCAGCATTTCTCCATTCCCAAATCTGGGTGGTAGGGCAGCAGAGCCTTTCTGGAAGTCGTGTTCCTAGGTTGTAAATTACATTAGAATGTGCGTGGAGAAACCCCCATAAGTTTATGTCTCATTATTTCTTCTTGGTTTTTAAAGGTGTTTTAATTGGGCTAAAGGTTAGAATATTGTTTGTCCTAGGTGAACACACTCTGGTTCATTTGTACATTATATATGTCTATTCAAGTACAGATCCTCTTCCCATGTAAAATGTTACAGAGGGTTCCGCAGACCTCCCTTGCTATATGGTCGGTATTTTTGAGATATGTATATAATATGTGTTTGTATACATATAGTAACACTAATCTTAATTTATCCATTCCCCCCACCTTTCCTTTTAGTTGAGCATAGTTTTATTTTCTAAGTCTGTGAGTGTCTTTCTCTGTGGATATATGTTCATTTGTGTCAGTTATTAGATAACGCCTATAAGTGATATCATAGAATATAGGTCTTTTGCTTTCCGACTTACCTCATGTTTCCTGACTATCTCCAGACTCCTTTGTGGTGCCTCAGAGAGCAATGGTTCGTTGTTTTCCATGGTTAATATTCCACTGTGTACATGGACCACTTCTTCTTTATCCATTCAACTCTTGTTGGATATTTTGATTGCTTCACTGTCTTGGCTATTGTGAATAAGGCTGCACTGCAGCTTTTGCGGCCTGTGTCTTCTCGATTCTTGTCTTCTCAGGTGAGAGGTCCATTGGTGCACCTGCTGGATTGAATGGTACCTCCATTTTTACTTTTAAACACAGCTCCTTTCTTTTCTCATTATTGGCTTTTATGTCTCACCAGAAGGTAGAGGGTACACAGTTCTCTAAATCCCCTTCAGCATTTATTGTTTGTAGACTTTTTGCTGATGGTCAGTCGACTGGTGTAAGTTGAAACTTTTCGTAGATTAGATTGCATGCGTCTAACACTCCCTGAGGTTGAGCTTTTATCCATTTTTCTTTTTTTTAAAAAGAGTGTGAGTAAAACTTAACTCTTCATAATCTCTTCTTGAAACATTTGCCTGTTGTGAATTTTTTGTCCATTCCCTACTTCAGCACAAATTTTTAGGGCAAGTGTCTTTTACAGCCCTGAGTCCTTGTGAATGTTAAGTGACCATTAGCTGGGACTTTAAAGCTGCTCTTGCAGGAAACGGCCACAAGGTGGCAGCATTTCTCCTTTGCCAAATTTGGTTACTAGGGAAACAGAGCCTTAATGGAAGTGGTGTTCTAGGTTGTATATTAGAATGGAACGTGCCAGGAAAAAGCCCTTTAAGTTTATGTCTCATTACTTCTTGTTCATATTTGTAATTTACTTTTTATTTTTTATCCCAGCAAATTTGATTACAATGGTTTGTTTGTTCTAGGTGTGCAAGATGTGGTTCTTTCACACATATACATGTATCTATTCTTCCTAGCATCCTTTTCCCATGTAGGTTATGACACAAGGTTGAGTAGTCTTCTCCTGGTCTTCCGTACGTCTTTGGTGATTATATATTTCACAGGGTTTGTATATCTCTGTTAACCCCAATATGGTAATGTATCCAATCCTCATCCCTTTCTATTTGGTGAACCATAAGTTTTTTAATAAATCTGTGATTGCCTTTCTCTGTAAGGATATGTGTCTTTTGCTTTCTCACTTACTACAGGTGGCGTGATTACGTCTAGACTCAACTATGATGCTGCAAATGGCATTGTTTCATTTTTTTCACTAGCGAATATTCCACTTGTATATAGAGGAGTTCTTCTTTGTCCACCGATCTGTTGGTGGACTTTTTGGTTACTTCCATATCTTGGCTATTGTAATACTGTGCAATGCAGATTTGCCTGCCTGTGTCTTTCCAATTCTCTCTTCTTAGATTATAGGTGGAGGAGTGGGCCTGCTGGATCATATGGTAGCTCAATGTTTACGTTTTTAAGGCACCCCCATTCTGTTCTAGTTCGTGACCCTTTCCAAGTTACGTCCCCCTTGAAGTTGAGGGTTTGCCTTTCTCTACAACACCTTCAGCATTTATTGTTTGTAGTTTTCTTGCTGATGGTTATTCTGACAAGTGTGAGCTGATACCTCTTTGTGGCTGAATTCGCACGTGCCTCATAATCCGTTGAAATTGAGCTTGAAGGCATGTCCTTTTTATTTTTCAAGCTGGGATTACCCCTTAGTTCTTCAAAGTGTTCTCTTAAAGTATGTGTCACATTTTGAAATGTTTTGGCCTTTACCTCCCTGAAGACATTTTGAGGGCAGGTTTCACTTACAGTTCTGCAGTACTTGTTCCTATGAAATGACCATTAGCACAGGCTTTAAAGCTGCTTTTGCAGGTAACTGCCAGAGGGCGGCAGCCTTTCTATGTTCCCCACCCTGGTAACTAGGGAAAAGCCCTTGCGGCCTGTGGTGTTTCTCGGTTATAAATTAGAGTGGAGTGTGCCCGGACCAACCCACACAAGCTGATGTCTCCTTACTTTTGTTGGATTTTTAATTTTAATTTTTATTTTTTATTGGGGTAATTTTCCACTGTGTACGTGGACCTCTTCTACTTTGTGCAGTCCTCGGTTGATGGACATTTTCATTGCTTCCAAGTGTTGGCTATGGTAAATATTGTTGGAGTGCAGGATTGCCAGCCTGTGACTTTTTGATTCTCATTTTCTCAGGTGAAAGGCCCAGCAGTGGTTGTGATTGACTGAATGGTAGCACCGATTTTCCCTTTTCAAAGCACCTTCTTTGTGTTTTCATTAGTGGCACTTACCACGTCCCCCTTAGAATCGAGGGTACGCATTTCTCCACAATCGCTTCAGCATTTATTGTTTGCAGCATTTATGCTAATGGCCCTACTGGCTGCTGTGAGCTGATAGGGTTTTGTAATTTGTGTTTGCATGGCTTGGAAAATTCGTAAAACTCATCATTTTTCACCGCCGTTTTCTTTTCTGTTAAAAAAAGGAAACAATTGGGAGTACAGTATAACTCTTGAAACTGTCTTCTTGGAAGGTTGCCCTCTTTTGAATTTTTTGGGCGATTTTCCACCCAAGAGTTTTTTTAGAGAGCAGGTCTCATTTCCCGAACTTCAAGTTTTGTGAATATTTAGTGACCTAGAGCAATGGGTTTAAAGCTGCTGTTGTGGGAAGTGGCCTCAAGGAGGCAGCATTTCTCCATTCCCAAATCTGGGTGGTAGGGCAGCAGAGCCTTTCTGGAAGTCGTGTTCCTAGGTTGTAAATTACATTAGAATGTGCGTGGAGAAACCCCCATAAGTTTATGTCTCATTATTTCTTCTTGGTTTTTAAAGGTGTTTTAATTGGGCTAAAGGTTAGGATATTGTTTGTCCTAGGTGAACACACTCTGGTTCATTTGTACATTATATATGTCTATTCAAGTACAGATCCTCTTCCCATGTAAAATGTTACAGAGGGTTCCGCAGACCTCCCCTGCTATATGGTCGGTATTTTTGAGATATGTATATAATATGTGTTTGTATACATATAGTAACACTAATCTTAATTTATCCATTCCCCCCACCTTTCCTTTTAGTTGAGCATAGTATTATTTTCTAAGTCTGTGAGTGTCTTTCTCTGTGGATATATGTTCATTTGTGTCAGTTATTAGATAACGCCTATAAGTGATATCATAGAATATAGGTCTTTTGCTTTCCGACTTACCTCATGTTTCCTGACTATCTCCAGACTCCTTTGTGGTGCCTCAGAGAGCAATGGTTCGTTGTTTTCCATGGTTAATATTCCACTGTGTACATGGACCACTTCTTCTTTATCCATTCAACTCTTGTTGGATATTTTGATTGCTTCACTGTCTTGGCTATTGTGAATAAGGCTGCACTGCAGCTTTTGCGGCCTGTGTCTTCTCGATTCTTGTCTTCTCAGGTGAGAGGTCCATTGGTGCACCTGCTGGATTGAATGGTACCTCCATTTTTACTTTTAAACACAGCTCCTTTCTTTTCTCATTATTGGCTTTTATGTCTCACCAGAAGGTAGAGGGTACACAGTTCTCTAAATCCCCTTCAGCATTTATTGTTTGTAGACTTTTTGCTGATGGTCAGTCGACTGGTGTAAGTTGAAACTTTTCGTAGATTAGATTGCATGCGTCTAACACTCCCTGAGGTTGAGCTTTTATCCATTTTTCTTTTTTTTAAAAAGAGTGTGAGTAAAACTTAACTCTTCATAATCTCTTCTTGAAACATTTGCCTGTTGTGAATTTTTTGTCCATTCCCTACTTCAGCACAAATTTTTAGGGCAAGTGTCTTTTACAGCCCTGAGTCCTTGTGAATGTTAAGTGACCATTAGCTGGGACTTTAAAGCTGCTCTTGCAGGAAACGGCCACAAGGTGGCAGCATTTCTCCTTTGCCAAATTTGGTTACTAGGGAAACAGAGCCTTAATGGAAGTGGTGTTCTAGGTTGTATATTAGAATGGAACGTGCCAGGAAAAAGCCCTTTAAGTTTATGTCTCATTACTTCTTGTTCATATTTGTAATTTACTTTTTATTTTTTATCCCAGCAAATTTGATTACAATGGTTTGTTTGTTCTAGGTGTGCAAGATGTGGTTCTTTCACACATATACATGTATCTATTCTTCCTAGCATCCTTTTCCCATGTAGGTTATGACACAAGGTTGAGTAGTCTTCTCCTGGTCTTCCGTACGTCTTTGGTGATTATATATTTCACAGGGTTTGTATATCTCTGTTAACCCCAATATGGTAATGTATCCAATCCTCATCCCTTTCTATTTGGTGAACCATAAGTTTTTTAATAAATCTGTGATTGCCTTTCTCTGTGGAAAGATCTTCATTGGTATCAATTTTTAAGTAACTCCTAAAAGTGATATAATAGGATATGTGTCTTTTGCTTTCTCACTTACTACAGGTGGCGTGATTACGTCTAGACTCAACTATGATGCTGCAAATGGCATTGTTTCATTTTTTTCACTAGCGAATATTCCACTTGTATATAGAGGAGTTCTTCTTTGTCCACCGATCTGTTGGTGGACTTTTTGGTTACTTCCATATCTTGGCCATTGTAATACTGTGCAATGCAGATTTGCCTGCCTGTGTCTTTCCAATTCTCTCTTCTTAGATTATAGGTGGAGGAGTGGGCCTGCTGGATCATATGGTAGCTCAATGTTTACGTTTTTAAGGCACCCCCATTCTGTTCTAGTTCGTGACCCTTTCCAAGTTACGTCCCCCTTGAAGTTGAGGGTTTGCCTTTCTCTACAACACCTTCAGCATTTATTGTTTGTAGTTTTCTTGCTGATGGTTATTCTGACAAGTGTGAGCTGATACCTCTTTGTGGCTGAATTCGCACGTGCCTCATAATCCGTTGAAATTGAGCTTGAAGGCATGTCCTTTTTATTTTTCAAGCTGGGATTACCCCTTAGTTCTTCAAAGTGTTCTCTTAAAGTATGTGTCACATTTTGAAACGTTTTGGCCTTTACCTCCCTGAAGACATTTTGAGGGCAGGTTTCACTTACAGTTCTGCAGTACTTGTTCCTATGAAATGACCATTAGCACAGGCTTTAAAGCTGCTTTTGCAGGTAACTGCCAGAGGGCGGCAGCCTTTCTATGTTCCCCACCCTGGTAACTAGGGAAAAGCCCTTGCGGCCTGTGGTGTTTCTCGGTTATAAATTAGAGTGGAGTGTGCCCGGACCAACCCACACAAGCTGATGTCTCCTTACTTTTGTTGGATTTTTAATTTTAATTTTTATTTTTTATTGGGGTAATTTTCCACTGTGTACGTGGACCACTTCTACTTTGTGCAGTCCTCGGTTGATGGACATTTTCATTGCTTCCAAGTGTTGGCTATGGTAAATATTGTTGGAGTGCAGGATTGCCAGCCTGTGACTTTTTGATTCTCATTTTCTCAGGTGATAGGCCCAGCAGTGGTTGTGATTGACTGAATGGTAGCACCGTGTTTCCCTTTTCAAAGCACCTTCTTTGTGTTTTCATTAGTGGCACTTACCACGTCCCCCTTAGAATCGAGGGTACGCATTTCTCCACAATCGCTTCAGCATTTATTGTTTGCAGCATTTATGCTAATGGCCCTACTGGCTGCTGTGAGCTGATAGGGTTTTGTAATTTGGGTTTGCATGGCTTGGAAAATTCGTAAAACTCATCATTTTTCACCGCCGTTTTCTTTTCTGTTAAAAAAAGGAAACAATTGGGAGTACAGTATAACTCTTGAAACTGTCTTCTTGGAAGGTTGCCCTCTTTTGAATTTTTTGGGCGATTTTCCACCCAAGAGTTTTTTTAGAGAGCAGGTCTCATTTCCCGAACTTCAAGTTTTGTGAATATTTAGTGACCTAGAGCAATGGGTTTAAAGCTGCTGTTGTGGGAAGTGGCCTCAAGGAGGCAGCATTTCTCCATTCCCAAATCTGGGTGGTAGGGCAGCAGAGCCTTTCTGGAAGTCGTGTTCCTAGGTTGTAAATTACATTAGAATGTGCGTGGAGAAACCCCCATAAGTTTATGTCTCATTATTTCTTCTTGGTTTTTAAAGGTGTTTTAATTGAGCTAAAGGTTAGAATATTGTTTGTCCTAGGTGAACACACTCTGGTTCATTTGTACATTATATACGTCTATTCAAGTACAGATCCTCTTCCCATGTAAAATGTTACAGAGGGTTCCGCAGACCTCCCTTGCTATATGGTCGGTATTTTTGAGATATGTATATAATATGTGTTTGTATACATATAGTAACACTAATCTTAATTTATCCATTCCCCCCACCTTTCCTTTTAGTTGAGCATAGTTTTATTTTCTAAGTCTGTGAGTGTCTTTCTCTGTGGAAATATGTTCATTTGTGTCAGTTATTAGATAACGCCTATAAGTGATATCATAGAATACAGGTCTTTTGCTTTCCAACTTACCTCATCTTTCATGATTATCTGCAGACTCATTTGTGGTGCCTCAAAGAGCAATGGTTCGTTGTTTTCCATGGCTAATATTCCATTGTGTACATGGACCACTTCTTCTTTATCCATTCACCTGTTGTTGGACATTTTGATTGCTTCACTGTCTTGGCTATTGTGAATAAGGCTGCACTGCAGCTTTTGCGGCCTGTGTCTTCTCGATTCTTGTCTTCTCAGGTGAGAGATCCAATGGTGCGCCTGCTGGATTGAATGGTACCTCCATTTTTACTTTTAAGCACAGCTCCTTTCTTTTCTCATTATTGGCTGTTACCCCTTTACGTCTCACCAGCAGGTAGAGGGTACACAGTTCTCTAAAACCCCTTCAGCATTTATTGTTCGTATACTTTTTGCTGATGGTCAGTCGACTGGTGTAAGTTGAAACTTTTCGTAGATTAGATTGCATGGGTCTAACACACCCTGAGGTTGAGCTTGTATCCATTTTCCTTTTTTTATAAAAGAGCGTGAGTAATACATAACTCTTCGTAGTCTCTTCTTGAAACATCTGCCTGTTTTGAATTTTTTTGTCCATTCACTACTTCAGCACAATTTTTTAGGGCAGGTGTCCTTTACAGCCCTGAGTCCTTGTGAATGTTAAGTAACCATTAGCTGTGAGTTTAAAGCTGCTCTTGCAGGACACGGCCACAATGTGGCAGCATTTCTTCTTTACCAAATTTGGTACCTGGGGAAACAGAGGCTTAATGGAAGTGGTGTTCTAGGTTGTAAATTAGAATAGAATGGGCCAGGAAAAAGCTCTTTAAATTTATGTCTCATTACTTCTTGTTCATATTTGTAATTTACTTTTTACTTTTTATCCCAGCAGATTTGATTACATTGGTTTGTTTGCTCTAGGTGTGCAAGATGTGGGTCTTTCACACATATACGTGTATCTTTTCTTCCTCGCATCCTTTTCCCATGTAGGTTATGACACAATGTTGAGTAGTCTTCTCCTGGTCTTCCGTACGTCTTTGGTGGTTATATATTTCACATGGTTTGTATATCTCTGTTAACCCCAATATGGTAATGTATCCAATCCTCATCCCTTTCTATTTGGTGAACCATAAGTTTTTTAATGAAACTGTGATTGCCTTTCTCTGTGGAAATATCTCCATTGGTATCAATTTTTAAGTAACTCCTGAAAGTGATATCATAGGATATATGTATTTTGCTTTCTCACTGACTACACGTGGCGTGATTACGTCTAGACTCATCTATGGCGCTGCAAATGGCATTGTTTCATTTTTTTGACTAGCGAATATTCCATCTGTACATGGAGGAGTACTTCTTTGTCCACCCATCTGTTGGTGGACTTTTTGGTTACTTCCATATCTTGGCTATTGTAATACTGTGCAATGCAGATTTGCCTGCCTGTGTCTTTCCAATTCTCTCTTCTTAGATTATAGGTGGAGGAGTGGGCCTGCTGGATAATATGGTAGCTCAATGTTTACGTTTTTAAGGCACCCTAATTCTGTTCTAGTTCGTGGCGCTTTCCAACTTATGTCCCACTTTAAGTTGAGGGTATGCATTTCTCCACAACTCCTTCAGCATTTATTGTTTGTAGGTTTCTTGCTGATGGTTATTCTGACAAGTGTGAGCTGATACCTCTTTGTGGTTGAATTCGCATGTGCCTCACAATCCGTTGAAATTGAGCTTGAAGGCATGTCCTTTTTATTTTTCAAGCTGTGATTACCCCTTAGTTCTTCAAAGTGTTCTCTTAAAGTATGTGTCACATTTTGAAATGTTTTGGCCATTACCTCCCTGAAGACATTTTGAGGGCACGTTTCATTTACACTTCTGCAGTACTTATTCCTATGAAATGACCATTAGCACAGGCTTTAAAACTGCTTTTGCAGGTAACTGCCACAGGGCAGCAGCCTTTCTATGTTCCCCACCCTGGTAACTAGGGAAAAGCCCTTGCGGCCTGTGGTGTTTCTCGGTTATAAATTAGAGTGGAGTGTGCCCGGACAAACCCACACAAGCTGATGTCTCCTTAGTTTTGTTGGATTTTTAAATTTAATTTTTATTTTTTATTGGAGTAATTTTCCACTGTGTACGTGGACCACTTCTTCTTTGTGCATTCCTCGGTTGATGGACATTTTCATTGCTTCCAAGTGTTGGCTATGGTAAATATTGTTGGAGTGCAGGATTGCCAGCCTGTGACTTTTTGATTCTCATTTTCTCAGGTGATAGGCCCAGCAGTGGTTGTGATTGACTGAATGGTAGCACCGTGTTTCCCTTTTCAAAGCACCTTCTTTGTGTTTTCATTAGTGGCACTTACCACGTCCCCCTTAGAATCGAGGGTACACATTTCTCCACAATCGCTTCAGCATTTATTGTTTGCAGCATTTATGCTAATGGCCCTACTGGCTGCTGTGAGCTGATAGAGTTTTGTAATTTGGGTTTGCATGGCTTTGAAAATTCGTAAAACTCATCATTTTTCACCGCCGTTTTCTTTTCTGTTAAAAAAAGGAAACAATTGGGAGTACAATATAACTCTTGATATTGTCTTCTTGGAAGGTTGCCCTCTTTTGAATTTTTTGGTCGATTTTCCACCTCAGACATTTTTTAGAGAGCAGGTGTCATTTACCGAAGTGCAAGTTTGTGAATATTTAGTGACCTTTAGCAATGGTTTTAAAGCTCCTGTTGTGGGAAGTGACCTGAAACAGGCAGCATTTCTCCATTCCCAAATCTGGGTACTAGGGCAGCAGAGCCTTTCTGGAAGTCGTGTTCCTAGGTTGTAAATTACATTGGAATGTGCATGGAGAAAGCCCCATAAGTTTATGTCTCATTATTTATTCTTGGTTTTAAATTTTTTTTTAATTGGGGTCAAGCTTAGAATATTGTTTGTCCTAGGTGTACACAATCTGGTTCATTTGTACATTATATATATCTATTCAACTACAGATCCTCTTCCCATGTAAAATGGTACAGAAGGTTCTGCTGACTTCCCTTGCTATATGGTCGGTCTTTTTGAGATATATAGATAATATGTGTTTGTATACATATAGTAACACTAATCTTAATTTATCCATTCCCCCCACCTTTCGTTTTAGATGAGCATAGTTTGTTTTCTAAATCTGTGAGTGTCTTTCTCTGTGGAAATATGTTCATTTGTGTCAGTTATTAGAGAACGCCTATAAGTGATATCATAGAATACAGGTCTTTTGCTTTCCAACTTACCTCATCTTTCATGATTATCTGCAGACTCATTTGTGGTGCCTCAAAGAGCAATGGTTCATTGTTTTCCATGGTTAATATTCCATTGTGTACATGGACCACTTCTTCTTTATCCATTCACCTGTTGTTGGACATTTTGATTGCTTCACTGTCTTGGCTATTGTGAATAAGGCTGCACTGCAGCTTTTGCGGCCCGTGTCTTCTCGATTCTTGTCTTCTCAGGTGAGAGGTCCAATGGTGCGCCTGGGGATTGAATGGTAACTCCATTTTTACTTTTAAACACAGCTCCTTTCTTTTCTCATTATTGGCTTTTATGTCTCACCAGAAGGTAGAGGGTACACAGTTCTCTAAATCCCCTTCAGCATTTATTGTTTGTAGACTTTTTGCTGATGGTCAGTCGACTGGTGTAAGTTGAAACTTTTCGTAGATTAGATTGCATGTGTCTAACACTCCCTGAGGTTGAGCTTTTATCCATTTTTCTTTTTTTTAAAAAGAGTGTGAGTAAAACTTAACTCTTCATAATCTCTTCTTGAAACATTTGCCTGTTGTGAATTTTTTGTCCATTCCCTACTTCAGCACAAATTTTTAGGGCAAGTGTCTTTTACAGCCCTGAGTCCTTGTGAATGTTAAGTGACCATTAGCTGGGACTTTAAAGCTGCTCTTGCAGGAAACGGCCACAAGGTGGCAGCATTTCTCCTTTGCCAAATTTGGTTACTAGGGAAACAGAGCCTTAATGGAAGTGGTGTTCTAGGTTGTATATTAGAATGGAACGTGCCAGGAAAAAGCCCTTTAAGTTTATGTCTCATTACTTCTTGTTCATATTTGTAATTTACTTTTTATTTTTTATCCCAGCAAATTTGATTACAATGGTTTGTTTGTTCTAGGTGTGCAAGATGTGGTTCTTTCACACATATACATGTATCTATTCTTCCTAGCATCCTTTTCCCATGTAGGTTATGACACAAGGTTGAGTAGTCTTCTCCTGGTCTTCCGTACGTCTTTGGTGATTATATATTTCACATGGTTTGTATATCTCTGTTAACCCCAATATGGTAATGTATCCAATCCTCATCCCTTTCTATTTGGTGAACCATAACTTTTTTAATGAATCTGTGATTGCCTTTCTCTGTGGAAGTATCTTCATTGGTATCAATGTTTAAGTAACTCCTGAAAGTGATATCATAGGATATATGTATTTTGCTTTCTCACTGACTACACGTGGCGTGATTACGTCTAGACTCATCTATGGCGCTGCAAATGGCATTGTTTCATTTTTTTCACTAGCGAATATTCCATCTGTACATGGAGGAGTTCTTCTTTGTCCTCCCATCTGTTGGTGGAGTTTTTGTTTACTTCCATATCTTGGCTATTGTAATACTGTGCAATGCAGATTTGCCTGCCTGTGTCTTTCCAATTCTCTCTTCTTAGATTATAGGTGGAGGAGTGGGCCTGCTGGATCATATGGTAGCTCAATGTTTACGTTTTTAAGGCACCCCCATTCTGTTCTAGTTCGTGACCCTTTCCAAGTTACGTCCCCCTTGAAGTTGAGGGTTTGCATTTCTCTACAACACCTTCAGCATTTATTGTTTGTAGTTTTCTTGCTGATGGTTATTCTGACAAGTGTGAGCTGATACCTCTTGGTGGCTGAATTCGCACGTGCCTCATAATCCGTTGAAATTGAGCTTGAAGTCATGTCCTTTTTATTTTTCAAGCTGTGATTACCCCTTAGTTCTTCAAAGTGTTCTCTTAAAGTATGTGTCACATTTTGAAACGTTTTGGCCTTTACCTCCCTGAAGACATTTTGAGGGCAGGTTTCATTTACACTTCTGCAGTACTTATTCATATGAAATGACCATTAGCACAGGCTTTAAAACTGCTTTTGCAGGTAACTGCCAGAGGGCGGCAGCCTTTCTATGTTCCCCACCCTGGTAACTAGGGAAAAGCCCTTGCGGCCTGTGGTGTTTCTCGGTTATAAATTAGAGTGGAGTGTGCCCGGACCAACCCACACAAGCTGATGTCTCCTTAGTTGTGTTGGATTTTTAAATTTAATTTTTATTTTTTATTGGAGTAATTTTCCACTGTGTACGTGGACCACTTCTTCTTTGTGCATTCCTCGGTTGATGGACATTTTCATTGCTTCCAAGTGTTGGCTATGGTAAATATTGTTGGAGTGCAGGATTGCCAGCCTTTGACTTTTTGATTCTCATTTTCTCAGGTGATAGGCCCAGCAGTGGGTGTGATTCACTGACTGGTAGCACCGTGTTTCCATTTTCAAAGCACCTTCTTTGTGTTTTCATTAGTGGCTCTTACCACGTCCCCCTTAGAATCGAGGGTACGCATTTCTCCACAATCGCTTCATCATTTATTGTTTGCAGCATTTATGCTAATGGCCCTTCTGGCTGCTGTGAGCTCATAGGTTTTTGTAATTTGGGTTTGCAAGTCGTTGAAAATTCGTAAAACTCATCATTTTTCTCCGCTGTTTTCTTTTCTGTTAAAAAAAGGAAACAATTGGGAGTACAGTATAACTCTTGAAACTGTCTTCTTGGAAATCTGCCCTCTTTTGAATTTTTTGGGCGATTTTCCACCCAAGACTTTTTTTAGAGAGCAGGTCTCATTTCCCGAACTTCAAGTTTTGTGAATATTTAGTGACCTAGAGCAATGGGTTTAAAGCTGCTGTTGTGGGAAGTGGCCTGAAACAGGCAGCATTTCTCCATTCCCAAATCTGGGTGGTAGGGCAGCAGAGCCTTTCTGGAAGTCGTGTTCCTAGGTTGTAAATTACATTGGAATGTGCATGGAGAAAGCCCCATAAGTTTATGTCTCATTATTTATTCTTGGTTTTAAATTTTTTTTTAATTGGGGTAAAGCTTAGAATATTGTTTGTCCTAGGTGTACACAATCTGGTTCATTTGTACATTATATATGTCTATTCAACTACAGATCCTCTTCCCATGTAAAATGGTACAGAAGGTTCTGCTGACTCCCCTTGCTATATGGTCGGTCTTTTTGAGATATATAGATAATATGTGTTTGTATACATATAGTAACACTAATCTTAATTTATCCATTCCCCCCACCTTTCGTTTTAGATGAGCATAGTTTGTTTTCTAAATCTGTGAGTGTCTTTCTCTGTGGAAATATGTTCATTTGTGTCAGTTATTAGAGAACGCCTATAAGTGATATCATAGAATACAGGTCTTTTGCTTTCCAACTTACCTCATCTTTCATGATTATCTGCAGACTCATTTGTGGTGCCTCAAAGAGCAATGGTTCATTGTTTTCCATGGTTAATATTCCATTGTGTACATGGACCACTTCTTCTTTATCCATTCACCTGTTGTTGGACATTTTGATTGCTTCACTGTCTTGGCTATTGTGAATAAGGCTGCACTGCAGCTTTTGCGGCCCGTGTCTTCTCGATTCTTGTCTTCTCAGGTGAGAGGTCCAATGGTGCGCCTGGGGATTGAATGGTACCTCCATTTTTACTTTTAAACACAGCTCCTTTCTTTTCTCATTATTGGCTTTTATGTCTCACCAGAAGGTAGAGGGTACACAGTTCTCTAAATCCCCTTCAGCATTTATTGTTTGTAGACTTTTTGCTGATGGTCAGTCGACTGGTGTAAGTTGAAACTTTTCGTAGATTAGATTGCATGTGTCTAACACTCCCTGAGGTTGAGCTTTTATCCATTTTTCTTTTTTTTAAAAAGAGTGTGAGTAAAACTTAACTCTTCATAATCTCTTCTTGAAACATTTGCCTGTTGTGAATTTTTTGTCCATTCCCTACTTCAGCACAAATTTTTAGGGCAAGTGTCTTTTACAGCCCTGAGTCCTTGTGAATGTTAAGTGACCATTAGCTGGGACTTTAAAGCTGCTCTTGAAGGAAACGGCCACAAGGTGGCAGCATTTCTCCTTTGCCAAATTTGGTTACTAGGGAAACAGAGCCTTAATGGAAGTGGTGTTCTAGGTTGTATATTAGAATGGAACGTGCCAGGAAAAAGCCCTTTAAGTTTATGTCTCATTACTTCTTGTTCATATTTGTAATTTACTTTTTATTTTTTATCCCAGCAAATTTGATTACAATGGTTTGTTTGTTCTAAGTGTGCAAGATGTGGTTCTTTCACTCATATACATGTATCTATTCTTCCTAGCATCCTTTTCCCATGTAGGTTATGACACAAGGTTGAGTAGTCTTCTCCTGGTCTTCTGTACGTCTTTGGTGATTATATATTTCACAGGGTTTGTATATCTCTGTTAACCCCAATATGGTAATGTATCCAATCCTCATCCCTTTCTATTTGGTGAACCATAAGTTTTTTAATGAATCTGTGATTGCCTTTCTCTGTGGAAATATCTTCATTGGTATCAATGTTTAAGTAACTCCTGAAAGTGATATCATAGGATATATGTATTTTGCTTTCTCACTGACTACACGTGGCGTGATTACGTCTAGACTCATCTATGGCGCTGCAAATGGCATTGTTTCATTTTTTTCACTAGCGAATATTCCATCTGTACATGGAGGAGTTCTTCTTTGTCCTCCCATCTGTTGGTGGAGTTTTTGTTTACTTCCATATCTTGGCTATTGTAATACTGTGCAATGCAGATTTGCCTGCCTGTGTCTTTCCAATTCTCTCTTCTTAGATTATAGGTGGAGGAGTGGGCCTGCTGGATCATATGGTAGCTCAATGTTTACGTTTTTAAGGCACCCCCATTCTGTTCTAGTTCGTGACCCTTTCCAAGTTACGTCCCCCTTGAAGTTGAGGGTTTCCATTTCTCTACAACACCTTCAGCATTTATTGTTTGTAGTTTTCTTGCTGATGGTTATTCTGACAAGTGTGAGCTGATACCTCTTTGTGGCTGAATTCGCACGTGCCTCATAATCCTTTGAAATTGAGCTTGAAGTCATGTCCTTTTTATTTTTCAAGCTGTGATTACCCCTTAGTTCTTCAAAGTGTTCTCTTAAAGTATGTGTCACATTTTGAAATGTTTTGGCCTTTACCTCCCTGAAGACATTTTGAGGGCAGGTTTCACTTACAGTTCTGCAGTACTTGTTCCTATGAAATGACCATTAGCACAGGCTTTAAAGCTGCTTTTGCAGGTAACTGCCAGAGGGCGGAAGCCTTTCTATGTTCCCCACCCTGGTAACTAGGGAAAAGCCCTTGCGGCCTGTGGTGTTTCTCGGTTATAAATTAGAGTGGAGTGTGCCCGGACCAACCCACACAAGCTGATGTCTCCTTACTTTTGTTGGATTTTTAATTTTAATTTTTATTTTTTATTGGGGCAATTTTCCACTGTGTACGTGGACCACTTCTACTTTGTGCAGTCCTCGGTTGATGGACATTTTCATTGCTTCCAAGTGTTGCCTATGGTAAATATTGTTGGAGTGCAGGATTGCCAGCCTGTGACTTTTTGATTCTCATTTTCTCAGGTAATAGGCCCAGCAGTGGTTGTGATTGACTGACTGGTAGCACCGTTTTTCCCTTTTCAAAGCACCTTCTTTGTGTTTTCATTAGTGGCACTTACCACGTCCCCCTTAGAATCGAGGGTACACATTTCTCCACAATCGCTTCAGCATTTATTGTTTGCAGCATTTATGCTAATGGCCCTACTGGCTGCTGTGAGCTGATAGAGTTTTGTAATTTGCGTTTGCATGGTTTTGAAAATTCGTAAAACTCATCATTTTTCACCGCCGTTTTCTTTTCTGTTAAAAAAAGGAAACAATTGGGAGTACAATATAACTCTTGATATTATCTTCTTGGAAGGTTGCCCTCTTTTGAATTTTTTGGTCGATTTTCCACCTCAGACATTTTTTAGAGAGCAGGTGTCATTTACCGAAGTGCAAGTTTGTGAATATTTAGTGTCCTTTAGCAATGGTTTTAAAGCTCCTGTTGTGGGAAGTGACCTGAAACAGGCAGCATTTCTCCATTCCCAAATCTGGGTACTAGGGCAGCAGAGCCTTTCTGGAAGTCGTGTTCCTAGGTTGTAAATTACATTGGAATGTGCATGGAGAAAGCCCCATAAGTTTATGTCTCATTATTTATTCTTGGTTTTAAATTTTTTTTTAATTGGGGTAAAGCTTAGAATATTGTTTGTCCTAGGTGTACACAATCTGGTTCATTTGTACATTATATATGTCTATTCAACTACAGATCCTCTTCCCATGTAAAATGGTACAGAAGGTTCTGCTGACTTCCCTTGCTATATGGTCGGTCTTTTTGAGATATATAGATAATATGTGTTTGTATACATATAGTAACACTAATCTTAATTTATCCATTCCCCCCACCTTTCGTTTTAGATGAGCATAGTTTGTTTTCTAAATCTGTGAGTGTCTTTCTCTGTGGAAATATGTTCATTTGTGTCAGTTATTAGAGAACGCCTATAAGTGATATCATAGAATACAGGTCTTTTGCTTTCCAACTTACCTCATCTTTCATGATTATCTGCAGACTCATTTGTGGTGCCTCAAAGAGCAATGGTTCATTGTTTTCCATGGTTAATATTCCATTGTGTACATGGACCACTTCTTCTTTATCCATTCACCTGTTGTTGGACATTTTGATTGCTTCACTGTCTTGGCTATTGTGAATAAGGCTGCACTGCAGCTTTTGCGGCCCGTGTCTTCTCGATTCTTGTCTTCTCAGGTGAGAGGTCCAATGGTGCGCCTGGGGATTGAATGGTACCTCCATTTTTACTTTTAAACACAGCTCCTTTCTTTTCTCATTATTGGCTTTTATGTCTCACCAGAAGGTAGAGGGTACACAGTTCTCTAAATCCCCTTCAGCATTTATTGTTTGTAGACTTTTTGCTGATGGTCAGTCGACTGGTGTAAGTTGAAACTTTTCGTAGATTAGATTGCATGTGTCTAACACTCCCTGAGGTTGAGCTTTTATCCATTTTTCTTTTTTTTAAAAAGAGTGTGAGTAAAACTTAACTCTTCATAATCTCTTCTTGAAACATTTGCCTGTTGTGAATTTTTTGTCCATTCCCTACTTCAGCACAAATTTTTAGGGCAAGTGTCTTTTACAGCCCTGAGTCCTTGTGAATGTTAAGTGACCATTAGCTGGGACTTTAAAGCTGCTCTTGAAGGAAACGGCCACAAGGTGGCAGCATTTCTCCTTTGCCAAATTTGGTTACTAGGGAAACAGAGCCTTAATGGAAGTGGTGTTCTAGGTTGTATATTAGAATGGAACGTGCCAGGAAAAAGCCCTTTAAGTTTATGTCTCATTACTTCTTGTTCATATTTGTAATTTACTTTTTATTTTATATCCCAGCAAATTTGATTACAATGGTTTGTTTGTTCTAAGTGTGCAAGATGTGGTTCTTTCACTCATATACATGTATCTATTCTTCCTAGCATCCTTTTCCCATGTAGGTTATGACACAAGGTTGAGTAGTCTTCTCCTGGTCTTCTGTACGTCTTTGGTGATTATATATTTCACAGGGTTTGTATATCTCTGTTAACCCCAATATGGTAATGTATCCAATCCTCATCCCTTTCTATTTGGTGAACCATAAGTTTTTTAATGAATCTGTGATTGCCTTTCTCTGTGGAAATATCTTCATTGGTATCAATGTTTAAGTAACTCCTGAAAGTGATATCATAGGATATATGTATTTTGCTTTCTCACTGACTACACGTGGCGTGATTACGTCTAGACTCATCTATGGCGCTGCAAATGGCATTGTTTCATTTTTTTCACTAGCGAATATTCCATCTGTACATGGAGGAGTTCTTCTTTGTCCTCCCATCTGTTGGTGGAGTTTTTGTTTACTTCCATATCTTGGCTATTGTAATACTGTGCAATGCAGATTTGCCTGCCTGTGTCTTTCCAATTCTCTCTTCTTAGATTATAGGTGGAGGAGTGGGCCTGCTGGATCATATGGTAGCTCAATGTTTACGTTTTTAAGGCACCCCCATTCTGTTCTAGTTCGTGACCCTTTCCAAGTTACGTCCCCCTTGAAGTTGAGGGTTTCCATTTCTCTACAACACCTTCAGCATTTATTGTTTGTAGTTTTCTTGCTGATGGTTATTCTGACAAGTGTGAGCTGATACCTCTTTGTGGCTGAATTCGCACGTGCCTCATAATCCTTTGAAATTGAGCTTGAAGTCATGTCCTTTTTATTTTTCAAGCTGTGATTACCCCTTAGTTCTTCAAAGTGTTCTCTTAAAGTATGTGTCACATTTTGAAATGTTTTGGCCTTTACCTCCCTGAAGACATTTTCAGGGCAGGTTTCACTTACAGTTCTGCAGTACTTGTTCCTATGAAATGACCATTAGCACAGGCTTTAAAGCTGCTTTTGCAGGTAACTGCCAGAGGGCGGAAGCCTTTCTATGTTCCCCACCCTGGTAACTAGGGAAAAGCCCTTGTGGCCTGTGGTGTTTCTCGGTTATAAATTAGAGTGGAGTGTGCCCGGACCAACCCACACAAGCTGATGTCTCCTTACTTTTCTTGGATTTTTAATTTTAATTTTTATTTTTTATTGGGGCAATTTTCCACTGTGTACGTGGACCACTTCTACTTTGTGCAGTCCTCGGTTGATGGACATTTTCATTGCTTCCAAGTGTTGCCTATGGTAAATATTGTTGGAGTGCAGGATTGCCAGCCTGTGACTTTTTGATTCTCATTTTCTCAGGTAATAGGCCCAGCAGTGGTTGTGATTGACTGACTGGTAGCACCGTTTTTCCCTTTTCAAAGCACCTTCTTTGTGTTTTCATTAGTGGCACTTACCACGTCCCCCTTAGAATCGAGGGTACACATTTCTCCACAATCGCTTCAGCATTTATTGTTTGCAGCATTTATGCTAATGGCCCTACTGGCTGCTGTGAGCTGATAGAGTTTTGTAATTTGGGTTTGCATGGCTTTGAAAATTCGTAAAACTCATCATTTTTCACCGCCGTTTTCTTTTCTGTTAAAAAAAGGAAACAATTGGGAGTACAATATAACTCTTGATATTGTCTTCTTGGAAGGTTGCCCTCTTTTGAATTTTTTGGTCGATTTTCCACCTCAGACATTTTTTAGAGAGCAGGTGTCATTTACCGAAGTGCAAGTTTGTGAATATTTAGTGACCTTTAGCAATGGTTTTAAAGCTCCTGTTGTGGGAAGTGACCTGAAACAGGCAGCATTTCTCCATTCCCAAATCTGGGTACTAGGGCAGCAGAGCCTTTCTGGAAGTCGTGTTCCTAGGTTGTAAATTACATTGGAATGTGCATGGAGAAAGCCCCATAAGTTTATGTCTCATTATTTATTCTTGGTTTTAAATTTTTTTTTAATTGGGGTAAAGCTTAGAATATTGTTTGTCCTAGGTGTACACAATCTGGTTCATTTGTACATTATATATATCTATTCAACTACAGATCCTCTTCCCATGTAAAATGGTACAGAAGGTTCTGCTGACTTCCCTTGCTATATGGTCGGTCTTTTTGAGATATATAGATAATATGTGTTTGTATACATATAGTAACACTAATCTTAATTTATCCATTCCCCCCACCTTTCATTTTAGATGAGCATAGTTTGTTTTCTAAATCTGTGAGTGTCTTTCTCTGTGGAAATATGTTCATTTGTGTCAGTTATTAGAGAACGCCTATAAGTGATATCATAGAATACAGGTCTTTTGCTTTCCAACTTACCTCATCTTTCATGATTATCTGCAGACTCATTTGTGGTGCCTCAAAGAGCAATGGTTCATTGTTTTCCATGGTTAATATTCCATTGTGTACATGGACCACTTCTTCTTTATCCATTCACCTGTTGTTGGACATTTTGATTGCTTCACTGTCTTGGCTATTGTGAATAAGGCTGCACTGCAGCTTTTGCGGCCCGTGTCTTCTCGATTCTTGTCTTCTCAGGTGAGAGGTCCAATGGTGCGCCTGGGGATTGAATGGTACCTCCATTTTTACTTTTAAACACAGCTCCTTTCTTTTCTCATTATTGGCTTTTATGTCTCACCAGAAGGTAGAGGGTACACAGTTCTCTAAATCCCCTTCAGCATTTATTGTTTGTAGACTTTTTGCTGATGGTCAGTCGACTGGTGTAAGTTGAAACTTTTCGTAGATTAGATTGCATGTGTCTAACACTCCCTGAGGTTGAGCTTTTATCCATTTTTCTTTTTTTTAAAAAGAGTGTGAGTAAAACTTAACTCTTCATAATCTCTTCTTGAAACATTTGCCTGTTGTGAATTTTTTGTCCATTCCCTACTTCAGCACAAATTTTTAGGGCAAGTGTCTTTTACAGCCCTGAGTCCTTCTGAATGTTAAGTGACCATTAGCTGGGACTTTAAAGCTGCTCTTGCAGGAAACGGCCACAAGGTGGCAGCATTTCTCCTTTGCCAAATTTGGTTACTAGGGAAACAGAGCCTTAATGGAAGTGGTGTTCTAGGTTGTATATTAGAATGGAACGTGCCAGGAAAAAGCCCTTTAAGTTTATGTCTCATTACTTCTTGTTCATATTTGTAATTTACTTTTTATTTTTTATCCCAGCAAATTTGATTACAATGGTTTGTTTGTTCTAGGTGTGCAAGATGTGGTTCTTTCACACATATACATGTATCTATTCTTCCTAGCATCCTTTTCCCATGTAGGTTATGACACAAGGTTGAGTAGTCTTCTCCTGGTCTTCCGTACGTCTTTGGTGATTATATATTTCACATGGTTTGTATATCTCTGTTAACCCCAATATGGTAATGTATCCAATCCTCATCCCTTTCTATTTGGTGAACCATAACTTTTTTAATGAATCTGTGATTGCCTTTCTCTGTGGAAGTATCTTCATTGGTATCAATGTTTAAGTAACTCCTGAAAGTGATATCATAGGATATATGTATTTTGCTTTCTCACTGACTACACGTGGCGTGATTACGTCTAGACTCAACTATGATGCTGCAAATGGCATTGTTTCATTTTTTTCACTAGCGAATATTCCACTTGTATATAGAGGAGTTCTTCTTTGTCCACCGATCTGTTGGTGGACTTTTTGGTTACTTCCATATCTTGGCTATTGTAATACTGTGCAATGCAGATTTGCCTGCCTGTGTCTTTCCAATTCTCTCTTCTTAGATTATAGGTGGAGGAGTGGGCCTGCTGGATCATATGGTAGCTCAATGTTTACGTTTTTAAGGCACCCGCATTCTGTTCTAGTTCGTGACCCTTTCCAAGTTACGTCCCCCTTGAAGTTGAGGGTTTGCCTTTCTCTACAACACCTTCAGCATTTATTGTTTGTAGTTTTCTTGCTGATGGTTATTCTGACAAGTGTGAGCTGATACCTCTTTGTGGCTGAATTCGCACGTGCCTCATAATCCGTTGAAATTGAGCTTGAAGGCATGTCCTTTTTATTTTTCAAGCTGGGATTACCCCTTAGTTCTTCAAAGTGTTCTCTTAAAGTATGTGTCACATTTTGAAATGTTTTGGCCTTTACCTCCCTGAAGACATTTTGAGGGCAGGTTTCACTTACAGTTCTGCAGTACTTGTTCCTATGAAATGACCATTAGCACAGGCTTTAAAGCTGCTTTTGCAGGTAACTGCCAGAGGGCGGCAGCCTTTCTATGTTCCCCACCCTGGTAACTAGGGAAAAGCCCTTGCGGCCTGTGGTGTTTCTCGGTTATAAATTAGAGTGGAGTGTGCCCGGACCAACCCACACAAGCTGATGTCTCCTTACTTTTGTTGGATTTTTAATTTTAATTTTTATTTTTTATTGGGGTAATTTTCCACTGTGTACGTGGACCACTTCTACTTTGTGCAGTCCTCGGTTGATGGACATTTTCATTGCTTCCAAGTGTTGGCTATGGTAAATATTGTTGGAGTGCAGGATTGCCAGCCTTTGACTTTTTGATTCTCATTTTCTCAGGTGATAGGCCCAGCAGTGGGTGTGATTCACTGACTGGTAGCACCGTGTTTCCATTTTCAAAGCACCTTCTTTGTGTTTTCATTAGTGGCTCTGACCACGTCCTCCTTAGAATCGAGGGTACGCATTTCTCCACAATCGCTTCATCATTTATTGTTTGCAGCATTTATGCTAATGGCCCTTCTGGCTGCTGTGAGCTCATAGGTTTTTGTAATTTCGGTTTGCAAGTCGTTGAAAGTTCGTAAAACTCATCATTTTTCTCCGCTGTTTTCTTTTCTGTTAAAAAAAGGAAACAATTGGGAGTACAGTATAACTCTTGAAACTGTCTTCTTGGAAGGTTGCCCTCTTTTGAATTTTTTGGGCGATTTTCCACCCAAGAGTTTTTTTAGAGAGCAGGTCTCATTTCCCGAACTTCAAGTTTTGTGAATATTTAGTGACCTAGAGCAATGGGTTTAAAGCTGCTGTTGTGGGAAGTGGCCTCAAGGAGGCAGCATTTCTCCATTCCCAAATCTGGGTGGTAGGGCAGCAGAGCCTTTCTGGAAGTCGTGTTCCTAGGTTGTAAATTACATTAGAATGTGCGTGGAGAAACCCCCATAAGTTTATGTCTCATTATTTCTTCTTGGTTTTTAAAGGTGTTTTAATTGGGCTAAAGGTTAGAATATTGTTTGTCCTAGGTGAACACACTCTGGTTCATTTGTACATTATATATGTCTATTCAAGTACAGATCCTCTTCCCATGTAAAATGTTACAGAGGGTTCCGCAGACCTCCCTTGCTATATGGTCGGTATTTTTGAGATATGTATATAATATGTGTTTGTATACATATAGTAACACTAATCTTAATTTATCCATTCCCCCCACCTTTCCTTTTAGTTGAGCATAGTTTTATTTTCTAAGTCTGTGAGTGTCTTTCTCTGTGGATATATGTTCATTTGTGTCAGTTATTAGATAACGCCTATAAGTGATATCATAGAATATAGGTCTTTTGCTTTCCGACTTACCTCATGTTTCCTGACTATCTCCAGACTCCTTTGTGGTGCCTCAGAGAGCAATGGTTCGTTGTTTTCCATGGTTAATATTCCACTGTGTACATGGACCACTTCTTCTTTATCCATTCAACTCTTGTTGGATATTTTGATTGCTTCACTGTCTTGGCTATTGTGAATAAGGCTGCACTGCAGCTTTTGCGGCCTGTGTCTTCTCGATTCTTGTCTTCTCAGGTGAGAGGTCCATTGGTGCACCTGCTGGATTGAATGGTACCTCCATTTTTACTTTTAAACACAGCTCCTTTCTTTTCTCATTATTGGCTTTTATGTCTCACCAGAAGGTAGAGGGTACACAGTTCTCTAAATCCCCTTCAGCATTTATTGTTTGTAGACTTTTTGCTGATGGTCAGTCGACTGGTGTAAGTTGAAACTTTTCGTAGATTAGATTGCATGCGTCTAACACTCCCTGAGGTTGAGCTTTTATCCATTTTTCTTTTTTTTAAAAAGAGTGTGAGTAAAACTTAACTCTTCATAATCTCTTCTTGAAACATTTGCCTGTTGTGAATTTTTTGTCCATTCCCTACTTCAGCACAAATTTTTAGGGCAAGTGTCTTTTACAGCCCTGAGTCCTTGTGAATGTTAAGTGACCATTAGCTGGGACTTTAAAGCTGCTCTTGCAGGAAACGGCCACAAGGTGGCAGCATTTCTCCTTTGCCAAATTTGGTTACTAGGGAAACAGAGCCTTAATGGAAGTGGTGTTCTAGGTTGTATATTAGAATGGAACGTGCCAGGAAAAAGCCCTTTAAGTTTATGTCTCATTACTTCTTGTTCATATTTGTAATTTACTTTTTATTTTTTATCCCAGCAAATTTGATTACAATGGTTTGTTTGTTCTAGGTGTGCAAGATGTGGTTCTTTCACACATATACATGTATCTATTCTTCCTAGCATCCTTTTCCCATGTAGGTTATGACACAAGGTTGAGTAGTCTTCTCCTGGTCTTCCGTACGTCTTTGGTGATTATATATTTCACAGGGTTTGTATATCTCTGTTAACCCCAATATGGTAATGTATCCAATCCTCATCCCTTTCTATTTGGTGAACCATAAGTTTTTAAATAAATCTGTGATTGCCTTTCTCTGTGGAAAGATCTTCATTGGTATCAATTTTTAAGTAACTCCTAAAAGTGATATAATAGGATATGTGTCTTTTGCTTTCTCACTTACTACAGGTGGCGTGATTACGTCTAGACTCAACTATGATGCTGCAAATGGCATTGTTTCATTTTTTTCACTAGCGAATATTCCACTTGTATATAGAGGAGTTCTTCTTTGTCCACCGATCTGTTGGTGGACTTTTTGGTTACTTCCATATCTTGGCTATTGTAATACTGTGCAATGCAGATTTGCCTGCCTGTGTCTTTCCAATTCTCTCTTCTTAGATTATAGGTGGAGGAGTGGGCCTGCTGGATCATATGGTAGCTCAATGTTTACGTTTTTAAGGCACCCCCATTCTGTTCTAGTTCGTGACCCTTTCCAAGTTACGTCCCCCTTGAAGTTGAGGGTTTGCCTTTCTCTACAACACCTTCAGCATTTATTGTTTGTAGTTTTCTTGCTGATGGTTATTCTGACAAGTGTGAGCTGATACCTCTTTGTGGCTGAATTCGCACGTGCCTCATAATCCGTTGAAATTGAGCTTGAAGGCATGTCCTTTTTATTTTTCAAGCTGGGATTACCCCTTAGTTCTTCAAAGTGTTCTCTTAAAGTATGTGTCACATTTTGAAATGTTTTGGCCTTTACCTCCCTGAAGACATTTTGAGGGCAGGTTTCACTTACAGTTCTGCAGTACTTGTTCCTATGAAATGACCATTAGCACAGGCTTTAAAGCTGCTTTTGCAGGTAACTGCCAGAGGGCGGCAGCCTTTCTATGTTCCCCACCCTGGTAACTAGGGAAAAGCCCTTGCGGCCTGTGGTGTTTCTCGGTTATAAATTAGAGTGGAGTGTGCCCGGACCAACCCACACAAGCTGATGTCTCCTTACTTTTGTTGGATTTTTAATTTTAATTTTTATTTTTTATTGGGGTAATTTTCCACTGTGTACGTGGACCACTTCTACTTTGTGCAGTCCTCGGTTGATGGACATTTTCATTGCTTCCAAGTGTTGGCTATGGTAAATATTGTTGGAGTGCAGGATTGCCAGCCTTTGACTTTTTGATTCTCATTTTCTCAGGTGATAGGCCCAGCAGTGGGTGTGATTCACTGACTGGTAGCACCGTGTTTCCATTTTCAAAGCACCTTCTTTGTGTTTTCATTAGTGGCTCTGACCACGTCCTCCTTAGAATCGAGGGTACGCATTTCTCCACAATCGCTTCATCATTTATTGTTTGCAGCATTTATGCTAATGGCCCTTCTGGCTGCTGTGAGCTCATAGGTTTTTGTAATTTCGGTTTGCAAGTCGTTGAAAGTTCGTAAAACTCATCATTTTTCTCCGCTGTTTTCTTTTCTGTTAAAAAAAGGAAACAATTGGGAGTACAGTATAACTCTTGAAACTGTCTTCTTGGAAGGTTGCCCTCTTTTGAATTTTTTGGGCGATTTTCCACCCAAGAGTTTTTTTAGAGAGCAGGTCTCATTTCCCGAACTTCAAGTTTTGTGAATATTTAGTGACCTAGAGCAATGGGTTTAAAGCTGCTGTTGTGGGAAGTGGCCTCAAGGAGGCAGCATTTCTCCATTCCCAAATCTGGGTGGTAGGGCAGCAGAGCCTTTCTGGAAGTCGTGTTCCTAGGTTGTAAATTACATTAGAATGTGCATGGAGAAACCCCCATAAGTTTATGTCTCATTATTTCTTCTTGGTTTTTAAAGGTGTTTTAATTGGGCTAAAGGTTAGAATATTGTTTGTCCTAGGTGAACACACTCTGGTTCATTTGTACATTATATATGTCTATTCAAGTACAGATCCTCTTCCCATGTAAAATGTTACAGAGGGTTCCGCAGACCTCCCTTGCTATATGGTCGGTATTTTTGAGATATGTATATAATATGTGTTTGTATACATATAGTAACACTAATCTTAATTTATCCATTCCCCCCACCTTTCCTTTTAGTTGAGCATAGTTTTATTTTCTAAGTCTGTGAGTGTCTTTCTCTGTGGATATATGTTCATTTGTGTCAGTTATTAGATAACGCCTATAAGTGATATCATAGAATATAGGTCTTTTGCTTTCCGACTTACCTCATGTTTCCTGACTATCTCCAGACTCCTTTGTGGTGCCTCAGAGAGCAATGGTTCGTTGTTTTCCATGGTTAATATTCCACTGTGTACATGGACCACTTCTTCTTTATCCATTCAACTCCTGTTCGATATTTTGATTGCTTCACTGTCTTGGCTATTGTGAATAAGGCTGCACTGCAGCTTTTGCGGCCTGTGTCTTCTCGATTCTTGTCTTCTCAGGTGAGAGGTCCATTGGTGCACCTGCTGGATTGAATGGTACCTCCATTTTTACTTTTAAACACAGCTCCTTTCTTTTCTCATTATTGGCTTTTATGTCTCACCAGAAGGTAGAGGGTACACAGTTCTCTAAATCCCCTTCAGCATTTATTGTTTGTAGACTTTTTGCTGATGGTCAGTCGACTGGTGTAAGTTGAAACTTTTCGTAGATTAGATTGCATGCGTCTAACACTCCCTGAGGTTGAGCTTTTATCCATTTTTCTTTTTTTTAAAAAGAGTGTGAGTAAAACTTAACTCTTCATAATCTCTTCTTGAAACATTTGCCTGTTGTGAATTTTTTGTCCATTCCCTACTTCAGCACAAATTTTTAGGGCAAGTGTCTTTTACAGCCCTGAGTCCTTGTGAATGTTAAGTGACCATTAGCTGGGACTTTAAAGCTGCTCTTGCAGGAAACGGCCACAAGGTGGCAGCATTTCTCCTTTGCCAAATTTGGTTACTAGGGAAACAGAGCCTTAATGGAAGTGGTGTTCTAGGTTGTATATTAGAATGGAACGTGCCAGGAAAAAGCCCTTTAAGTTTATGTCTCATTACTTCTTGTTCATATTTGTAATTTACTTTTTATTTTTTATCCCAGCAAATTTGATTACAATGGTTTGTTTGTTCTAGGTGTGCAAGATGTGGTTCTTTCACACATATACATGTATCTATTCTTCCTAGCATCCTTTTCCCATGTAGGTTATGACACAAGGTTGAGTAGTCTTCTCCTGGTCTTCCGTACGTCTTTGGTGATTATATATTTCACAGGGTTTGTATATCTCTGTTAACCCCAATATGGTAATGTATCCAATCCTCATCCCTTTCTATTTGGTGAACCATAAGTTTTTTAATAAATCTGTGATTGCCTTTCTCTGTGGAAAGATCTTCATTGGTATCAATGTTTAAGTAACTCCTGAAAGTGATATCATAGGATATGTGTCTTTTGCTTTCTCACTTACTACAGGTGGCGTGATTACGTCTAGACTCAACTATGATGCTGCAAATGGCATTGTTTCATTTTTTTCACTAGCGAATATTCCACTTGTATATAGAGGAGTTCTTCTTTGTCCACCGATCTGTTGGTGGACTTTTTGGTTACTTCCATATCTTGGCTATTGTAATACTGTGCAATGCAGATTTGCCTGCCTGTGTCTTTCCAATTCTCTCTTCTTAGATTATAGGTGGAGGAGTGGGCCTGCTGGATCATATGGTAGCTCAATGTTTACGTTTTTAAGGCACCCGCATTCTGTTCTAGTTCGTGACCCTTTCCAAGTTACGTCCCCCTTGAAGTTGAGGGTTTGCCTTTCTCTACAACACCTTCAGCATTTATTGTTTGTAGTTTTCTTGCTGATGGTTATTCTGACAAGTGTGAGCTGATACCTCTTTGTGGCTGAATTCGCACGTGCCTCATAATCCGTTGAAATTGAGCTTGAAGGCATGTCCTTTTTATTTTTCAAGCTGGGATTACCCCTTAGTTCTTCAAAGTGTTCTGTTAAAGTATGTGTCACATTTTGAAATGTTTTGGCCTTTACCTCCCTGAAGACATTTTGAGGGCAGGTTTCACTTACAGTTCTGCAGTACTTGTTCCTATGAAATGACCATTAGCACAGGCTTTAAAGCTGCTTTTGCAGGTAACTGCCAGAGGGCGGCAGCCTTTCTATGTTCCCCACCCTGGTAACTAGGGAAAAGCCCTTGCGGCCTGTGGTGTTTCTCGGTTATAAATTAGAGTGGAGTGTGCCCGGACCAACCCACACAAGCTGATGTCTCCTTACTTTTGTTGGATTTTTAATTTTAATTTTTATTTTTTATTGGGGTAATTTTCCACTGTGTACGTGGACCACTTCTACTTTGTGCAGTCCTCGGTTGATGGACATTTTCATTGCTTCCAAGTGTTGGCTATGGTAAATATTGTTGGAGTGCAGGATTGCCAGCCTTTGACTTTTTGATTCTCATTTTCTCAGGTGATAGGCCCAGCAGTGGGTGTGATTCACTGACTGGTAGCACCGTGTTTCCATTTTCAAAGCACCTTCTTTGTGTTTTCATTAGTGGCTCTGACCACGTCCTCCTTAGAATCGAGGGTACGCATTTCTCCACAATCGCTTCATCATTTATTGTTTGCAGCATTTATGCTAATGGCCCTTCTGGCTGCTGTGAGCTCATAGGTTTTTGTAATTTCGGTTTGCAAGTCGTTGAAAGTTCGTAAAACTCATCATTTTTCTCCGCTGTTTTCTTTTCTGTTAAAAAAAGGAAACAATTGGGAGTACAGTATAACTCTTGAAACTGTCTTCTTGGAAGGTTGCCCTCTTTTGAATTTTTTGGGCGATTTTCCACCCAAGAGTTTTTTTAGAGAGCAGGTCTCATTTCCCGAACTTCAAGTTTTGTGAATATTTAGTGACCTAGAGCAATGGGTTTAAAGCTGCTGTTGTGGGAAGTGGCCTCAAGGAGGCAGCATTTCTCCATTCCCAAATCTGGGTGGTAGGGCAGCAGAGCCTTTCTGGAAGTCGTGTTCCTAGGTTGTAAATTACATTAGAATGTGCGTGGAGAAACCCCCATAAGTTTATGTCTCATTATTTCTTCTTGGTTTTTAAAGGTGTTTTAATTGGGCTAAAGGTTAGAATATTGTTTGTCCTAGGTGAACACACTCTGGTTCATTTGTACATTATATATGTCTATTCAAGTACAGATCCTCTTCCCATGTAAAATGTTACAGAGGGTTCCGCAGACCTCCCTTGCTATATGGTCGGTATTTTTGAGATATGTATATAATATGTGTTTGTATACATATAGTAACACTAATCTTAATTTATCCATTCCCCCCACCTTTCCTTTTAGTTGAGCATAGTTTTATTTTCTAAGTCTGTGAGTGTCTTTCTCTGTGGATATATGTTCATTTGTGTCAGTTATTAGATAACGCCTATAAGTGATATCATAGAATATAGGTCTTTTGCTTTCCGACTTACCTCATGTTTCCTGACTATCTCCAGACTCCTTTGTGGTGCCTCAGAGAGCAATGGTTCGTTGTTTTCCATGGTTAATATTCCACTGTGTACATGGACCACTTCTTCTTTATCCATTCAACTCTTGTTGGATATTTTGATTGCTTCACTGTCTTGGCTATTGTGAATAAGGCTGCACTGCAGCTTTTGCGGCCTGTGTCTTCTCGATTCTTGTCTTCTCAGGTGAGAGGTCCATTGGTGCACCTGCTGGATTGAATGGTACCTCCATTTTTACTTTTAAACACAGCTCCTTTCTTTTCTCATTATTGGCTTTTATGTCTCACCAGAAGGTAGAGGGTACACAGTTCTCTAAATCCCCTTCAGCATTTATTGTTTGTAGACTTTTTGCTGATGGTCAGTCGACTGGTGTAAGTTGAAACTTTTCGTAGATTAGATTGCATGCGTCTAAAACTCCCTGAGGTTGAGCTTTTATCCATTTTTCTTTTTTTTAAAAAGAGTGTGAGTAAAACTTAACTCTTCATAATCTCTTCTTGAAACATTTGCCTGTTGTGAATTTTTTGTCCATTCCCTACTTCAGCACAAATTTTTAGGGCAAGTGTCTTTTACAGCCCTGAGTCCTTGTGAATGTTAAGTGACCATTAGCTGGGACTTTAAAGCTGCTCTTGCAGGAAACGGCCACAAGGTGGCAGCATTTCTCCTTTGCCAAATTTGGTTACTAGGGAAACAGAGCCTTAATGGAAGTGGTGTTCTAGGTTGTATATTAGAATGGAACGTGCCAGGAAAAAGCCCTTTAAGTTTATGTCTCATTACTTCTTGTTCATATTTGTAATTTACTTTTTATTTTTTATCCCAGCAAATTTGATTACAATGGTTTGTTTGTTCTAGGTGTGCAAGATGTGGTTCTTTCACACATATACATGTATCTATTCTTCCTAGCATCCTTTTCCCATGTAGGTTATGACACAAGGTTGAGTAGTCTTCTCCTGGTCTTCCGTACGTCTTTGGTGATTATATATTTCACAGGGTTTGTATATCTCTGTTAACCCCAATATGGTAATGTATCCAATCCTCATCCCTTTCTATTTGGTGAACCATAAGTTTTTAAATAAATCTGTGATTGCCTTTCTCTGTGGAAAGATCTTCATTGGTATCAATTTTTAAGTAACTCCTAAAAGTGATATAATAGGATATGTGTCTTTTGCTTTCTCACTTACTACAGGTGGCGTGATTACGTCTAGACTCAACTATGATGCTGCAAATGGCATTGTTTCATTTTTTTCACTAGCGAATATTCCACTTGTATATAGAGGAGTTCTTCTTTGTCCACCGATCTGTTGGTGGACTTTTTGGTTACTTCCATATCTTGGCTATTGTAATACTGTGCAATGCAGATTTGCCTGCCTGTGTCTTTCCAATTCTCTCTTCTTAGATTATAGGTGGAGGAGTGGGCCTGCTGGATCATATGGTAGCTCAATGTTTACGTTTTTAAGGCACCCCCATTCTGTTCTAGTTCGTGACCCTTTCCAAGTTACGTCCCCCTTGAAGTTGAGGGTTTGCCTTTCTCTACAACACCTTCAGCATTTATTGTTTGTAGTTTTCTTGCTGATGGTTATTCTGACAAGTGTGAGCTGATACCTCTTTGTGGCTGAATTCGCACGTGCCTCATAATCCGTTGAAATTGAGCTTGAAGGCATGTCCTTTTTATTTTTCAAGCTGGGATTACCCCTTAGTTCTTCAAAGTGTTCTCTTAAAGTATGTGTCACATTTTGAAATGTTTTGGCCTTTACCTCCCTGAAGACATTTTGAGGGCAGGTTTCACTTACAGTTCTGCAGTACTTGTTCCTATGAAATGACCATTAGCACAGGCTTTAAAGCTGCTTTTGCAGGTAACTGCCAGAGGGCGGCAGCCTTTCTATGTTCCCCACCCTGGTAACTAGGGAAAAGCCCTTGCGGCCTGTGGTGTTTCTCGGTTATAAATTAGAGTGGAGTGTGCCCGGACCAACCCACACAAGCTGATGTCTCCTTACTTTTGTTGGATTTTTAATTTTAATTTTTATTTTTTATTGGGGTAATTTTCCACTGTGTACGTGGACCACTTCTACTTTGTGCAGTCCTCGGTTGATGGACATTTTCATTGCTTCCAAGTGTTGGCTATGGTAAATATTGTTGGAGTGCAGGATTGCCAGCCTTTGACTTTTTGATTCTCATTTTCTCAGGTGATAGGCCCAGCAGTGGGTGTGATTCACTGACTGGTAGCACCGTGTTTCCATTTTCAAAGCACCTTCTTTGTGTTTTCATTAGTGGCTCTGACCACGTCCTCCTTAGAATCGAGGGTACGCATTTCTCCACAATCGCTTCATCATTTATTGTTTGCAGCATTTATGCTAATGGCCCTTCTGGCTGCTGTGAGCTCATAGGTTTTTGTAATTTCGGTTTGCAAGTCGTTGAAAGTTCGTAAAACTCATCATTTTTCTCCGCTGTTTTCTTTTCTGTTAAAAAAAGGAAACAATTGGGAGTACAGTATAACTCTTGAAACTGTCTTCTTGGAAGGTTGCCCTCTTTTGAATTTTTTGGGCGATTTTCCACCCAAGAGTTTTTTTAGAGAGCAGGTCTCATTTCCCGAACTTCAAGTTTTGTGAATATTTAGTGACCTAGAGCAATGGGTTTAAAGCTGCTGTTGTGGGAAGTGGCCTCAAGGAGGCAGCATTTCTCCATTCCCAAATCTGGGTGGTAGGGCAGCAGAGCCTTTCTGGAAGTCGTGTTCCTAGGTTGTAAATTACATTAGAATGTGCGTGGAGAAACCCCCATAAGTTTATGTCTCATTATTTCTTCTTGGTTTTTAAAGGTGTTTTAATTGGGCTAAAGGTTAGAATATTGTTTGTCCTAGGTGAACACACTCTGGTTCATTTGTACATTATATATGTCTATTCAAGTACAGATCCTCTTCCCATGTAAAATGTTACAGAGGGTTCCGCAGACCTCCCTTGCTATATGGTCGGTATTTTTGAGATATGTATATAATATGTGTTTGTATACATATAGTAACACTAATCTTAATTTATCCATTCCCCCCACCTTTCCTTTTAGTTGAGCATAGTTTTATTTTCTAAGTCTGTGAGTGTCTTTCTCTGTGGATATATGTTCATTTGTGTCAGTTATTAGATAACGCCTATAAGTGATATCATAGAATATAGGTCTTTTGCTTTCCGACTTACCTCATGTTTCCTGACTATCTCCAGACTCCTTTGTGGTGCCTCAGAGAGCAATGGTTCGTTGTTTTCCATGGTTAATATTCCACTGTGTACATGGACCACTTCTTCTTTATCCATTCAACTCTTGTTGGATATTTTGATTGCTTCACTGTCTTGGCTATTGTGAATAAGGCTGCACTGCAGCTTTTGCGGCCTGTGTCTTCTCGATTCTTGTCTTCTCAGGTGAGAGGTCCATTGGTGCACCTGCTGGATTGAATGGTACCTCCATTTTTACTTTTAAACACAGCTCCTTTCTTTTCTCATTATTGGCTTTTATGTCTCACCAGAAGGTAGAGGGTACACAGTTCTCTAAATCCCCTTCAGCATTTATTGTTTGTAGACTTTTTGCTGATGGTCAGTCGACTGGTGTAAGTTGAAACTTTTCGTAGATTAGATTGCATGCGTCTAACACTCCCTGAGGTTGAGCTTTTATCCATTTTTCTTTTTTTTAAAAAGAGTGTGAGTAAAACTTAACTCTTCATAATCTCTTCTTGAAACATTTGCCTGTTGTGAATTTTTTGTCCATTCCCTACTTCAGCACAAATTTTTAGGGCAAGTGTCTTTTACAGCCCTGAGTCCTTGTGAATGTTAAGTGACCATTAGCTGGGACTTTAAAGCTGCTCTTGCAGGAAACGGCCACAAGGTGGCAGCATTTCTCCTTTGCCAAATTTGGTTACTAGGGAAACAGAGCCTTAATGGAAGTGGTGTTCTAGGTTGTATATTAGAATGGAACGTGCCAGGAAAAAGCCCTTTAAGTTTATGTCTCATTACTTCTTGTTCATATTTGTAATTTACTTTTTATTTTTTATCCCAGCAAATTTGATTACAATGGTTTGTTTGTTCTAGGTGTGCAAGATGTGGTTCTTTCACACATATACATGTATCTATTCTTCCTAGCATCCTTTTCCCATGTAGGTTATGACACAAGGTTGAGTAGTCTTCTCCTGGTCTTCCGTACGTCTTTGGTGATTATATATTTCACAGGGTTTGTATATCTCTGTTAACCCCAATATGGTAATGTATCCAATCCTCATCCCTTTCTATTTGGTGAACCATAAGTTTTTAAATAAATCTGTGATTGCCTTTCTCTGTGGAAAGATCTTCATTGGTATCAATTTTTAAGTAACTCCTAAAAGTGATATAATAGGATATGTGTCTTTTGCTTTCTCACTTACTACAGGTGGCGTGATTACGTCTAGACTCAACTATGATGCTGCAAATGGCATTGTTTCATTTTTTTCACTAGCGAATATTCCACTTGTATATAGAGGAGTTCTTCTTTGTCCACCGATCTGTTGGTGGACTTTTTGGTTACTTCCATATCTTGGCTATTGTAATACTGTGCAATGCAGATTTGCCTGCCTGTGTCTTTCCAATTCTCTCTTCTTAGATTATAGGTGGAGGAGTGGGCCTGCTGGATCATATGGTAGCTCAATGTTTACGTTTTTAAGGCACCCCCATTCTGTTCTAGTTCGTGACCCTTTCCAAGTTACGTCCCCCTTGAAGTTGAGGGTTTGCCTTTCTCTACAACACCTTCAGCATTTATTGTTTGTAGTTTTCTTGCTGATGGTTATTCTGACAAGTGTGAGCTGATACCTCTTTGTGGCTGAATTCGCACGTGCCTCATAATCCGTTGAAATTGAGCTTGAAGGCATGTCCTTTTTATTTTTCAAGCTGGGATTACCCCTTAGTTCTTCAAAGTGTTCTGTTAAAGTATGTGTCACATTTTGAAATGTTTTGGCCTTTACCTCCCTGAAGACATTTTGAGGGCAGGTTTCACTTACAGTTCTGCAGTACTTGTTCCTATGAAATGACCATTAGCACAGGCTTTAAAGCTGCTTTTGCAGGTAACTGCCAGAGGGCGGCAGCCTTTCTATGTTCCCCACCCTGGTAACTAGGGAAAAGCCCTTGCGGCCTGTGGTGTTTCTCGGTTATAAATTAGAGTGGAGTGTGCCCGGACCAACCCACACAAGCTGATGTCTCCTTACTTTTGTTGGATTTTTAATTTTAATTTTTATTTTTTATTGGGGTAATTTTCCACTGTGTACGTGGACCACTTCTACTTTGTGCAGTCCTCGGTTGATGGACATTTTCATTGCTTCCAAGTGTTGGCTATGGTAAATATTGTTGGAGTGCAGGATTGCCAGCCTTTGACTTTTTGATTCTCATTTTCTCAGGTGATAGGCCCAGCAGTGGGTGTGATTCACTGACTGGTAGCACCGTGTTTCCATTTTCAAAGCACCTTCTTTGTGTTTTCATTAGTGGCTCTGACCACGTCCTCCTTAGAATCGAGGGTACGCATTTCTCCACAATCGCTTCATCATTTATTGTTTGCAGCATTTATGCTAATGGCCCTTCTGGCTGCTGTGAGCTCATAGGTTTTTGTAATTTCGGTTTGCAAGTCGTTGAAAGTTCGTAAAACTCATCATTTTTCTCCGCTGTTTTCTTTTCTGTTAAAAAAAGGAAACAATTGGGAGTACAGTATAACTCTTGAAACTGTCTTCTTGGAAGGTTGCCCTCTTTTGAATTTTTTGGGCGATTTTCCACCCAAGAGTTTTTTTAGAGAGCAGGTCTCATTTCCCGAACTTCAAGTTTTGTGAATATTTAGTGACCTAGAGCAATGGGTTTAAAGCTGCTGTTGTGGGAAGTGGCCTCAAGGAGGCAGCATTTCTCCATTCCCAAATCTGGGTGGTAGGGCAGCAGAGCCTTTCTGGAAGTCGTGTTCCTAGGTTGTAAATTACATTAGAATGTGCGTGGAGAAACCCCCATAAGTTTATGTCTCATTATTTCTTCTTGGTTTTTAAAGGTGTTTTAATTGGGCTAAAGGTTAGAATATTGTTTGTCCTAGGTGAACACACTCTGGTTCATTTGTACATTATATATGTCTATTCAAGTACAGATCCTCTTCCCATGTAAAATGTTACAGAGGGTTCCGCAGACCTCCCTTGCTATATGGTCGGTATTTTTGAGATATGTATATAATATGTGTTTGTATACATATAGTAACACTAATCTTAATTTATCCATTCCCCCCACCTTTCCTTTTAGTTGAGCATAGTTTTATTTTCTAAGTCTGTGAGTGTCTTTCTCTGTGGATATATGTTCATTTGTGTCAGTTATTAGATAACGCCTATAAGTGATATCATAGAATATAGGTCTTTTGCTTTCCGACTTACCTCATGTTTCCTGACTATCTCCAGACTCCTTTGTGGTGCCTCAGAGAGCAATGGTTCGTTGTTTTCCATGGTTAATATTCCACTGTGTACATGGACCACTTCTTCTTTATCCATTCAACTCTTGTTGGATATTTTGATTGCTTCACTGTCTTGGCTATTGTGAATAAGGCTGCACTGCAGCTTTTGCGGCCTGTGTCTTCTCGATTCTTGTCTTCTCAGGTGAGAGGTCCATTGGTGCACCTGCTGGATTGAATGGTACCTCCATTTTTACTTTTAAACACAGCTCCTTTCTTTTCTCATTATTGGCTTTTATGTCTCACCAGAAGGTAGAGGGTACACAGTTCTCTAAATCCCCTTCAGCATTTATTGTTTGTAGACTTTTTGCTGATGGTCAGTCGACTGGTGTAAGTTGAAACTTTTCGTAGATTAGATTGCATGCGTCTAACACTCCCTGAGGTTGAGCTTTTATCCATTTTTCTTTTTTTTAAAAAGAGTGTGAGTAAAACTTAACTCTTCATAATCTCTTCTTGAAACATTTGCCTGTTGTGAATTTTTTGTCCATTCCCTACTTCAGCACAAATTTTTAGGGCAAGTGTCTTTTACAGCCCTGAGTCCTTGTGAATGTTAAGTGACCATTAGCTGGGACTTTAAAGCTGCTCTTGCAGGAAACGGCCACAAGGTGGCAGCATTTCTCCTTTGCCAAATTTGGTTACTAGGGAAACAGAGCCTTAATGGAAGTGGTGTTCTAGGTTGTATATTAGAATGGAACGTGCCAGGAAAAAGCCCTTTAAGTTTATGTCTCATTACTTCTTGTTCATATTTGTAATTTACTTTTTATTTTTTATCCCAGCAAATTTGATTACAATGGTTTGTTTGTTCTAGGTGTGCAAGATGTGGTTCTTTCACACATATACATGTATCTATTCTTCCTAGCATCCTTTTCCCATGTAGGTTATGACACAAGGTTGAGTAGTCTTCTCCTGGTCTTCCGTACGTCTTTGGTGATTATATATTTCACAGGGTTTGTATATCTCTGTTAACCCCAATATGGTAATGTATCCAATCCTCATCCCTTTCTATTTGGTGAACCATAAGTTTTTAAATAAATCTGTGATTGCCTTTCTCTGTGGAAAGATCTTCATTGGTATCAATTTTTAAGTAACTCCTAAAAGTGATATAATAGGATATGTGTCTTTTGCTTTCTCACTTACTACAGGTGGCGTGATTACGTCTAGACTCAACTATGATGCTGCAAATGGCATTGTTTCATTTTTTTCACTAGCGAATATTCCACTTGTATATAGAGGAGTTCTTCTTTGTCCACCGATCTGTTGGTGGACTTTTTGGTTACTTCCATATCTTGGCTATTGTAATACTGTGCAATGCAGATTTGCCTGCCTGTGTCTTTCCAATTCTCTCTTCTTAGATTATAGGTGGAGGAGTGGGCCTGCTGGATCATATGGTAGCTCAATGTTTACGTTTTTAAGGCACCCCCATTCTGTTCTAGTTCGTGACCCTTTCCAAGTTACGTCCCCCTTGAAGTTGAGGGTTTGCCTTTCTCTACAACACCTTCAGCATTTATTGTTTGTAGTTTTCTTGCTGATGGTTATTCTGACAAGTGTGAGCTGATACCTCTTTGTGGCTGAATTCGCACGTGCCTCATAATCCGTTGAAATTGAGCTTGAAGGCATGTCCTTTTTATTTTTCAAGCTGGGATTACCCCTTAGTTCTTCAAAGTGTTCTGTTAAAGTATGTGTCACATTTTGAAATGTTTTGGCCTTTACCTCCCTGAAGACATTTTGAGGGCAGGTTTCACTTACAGTTCTGCAGTACTTGTTCCTATGAAATGACCATTAGCACAGGCTTTAAAGCTGCTTTTGCAGGTAACTGCCAGAGGGCGGCAGCCTTTCTATGTTCCCCACCCTGGTAACTAGGGAAAAGCCCTTGCGGCCTGTGGTGTTTCTCGGTTATAAATTAGAGTGGAGTGTGCCCGGACCAACCCACACAAGCTGATGTCTCCTTACTTTTGTTGGATTTTTAATTTTAATTTTTATTTTTTATTGGGGTAATTTTCCACTGTGTACGTGGACCACTTCTACTTTGTGCAGTCCTCGGTTGATGGACATTTTCATTGCTTCCAAGTGTTGGCTATGGTAAATATTGTTGGAGTGCAGGATTGCCAGCCTTTGACTTTTTGATTCTCATTTTCTCAGGTGATAGGCCCAGCAGTGGGTGTGATTCACTGACTGGTAGCACCGTGTTTCCATTTTCAAAGCACCTTCTTTGTGTTTTCATTAGTGGCTCTGACCACGTCCTCCTTAGAATCGAGGGTACGCATTTCTCCACAATCGCTTCATCATTTATTGTTTGCAGCATTTATGCTAATGGCCCTTCTGGCTGCTGTGAGCTCATAGGTTTTTGTAATTTCGGTTTGCAAGTCGTTGAAAGTTCGTAAAACTCATCATTTTTCTCCGCTGTTTTCTTTTCTGTTAAAAAAAGGAAACAATTGGGAGTACAGTATAACTCTTGAAACTGTCTTCTTGGAAGGCTGCCCTCTTTTGAATTTTTTGGGCGATTTTCCACCCAAGAGTTTTTTTAGAGAGCAGGTCTCATTTCCCGAACTTCAAGTTTTGTGAATATTTAGTGACCTAGAGCAATGGGTTTAAAGCTGCTGTTGTGGGAAGTGGCCTCAAGGAGGCAGCATTTCTCCATTCCCAAATCTGGGTGGTAGGGCAGCAGAGCCTTTCTGGAAGTCGTGTTCCTAGGTTGTAAATTACATTAGAATGTGCGTGGAGAAACCCCCATAAGTTTATGTCTCATTATTTCTTCTTGGTTTTTAAAGGTGTTTTAATTGGGCTAAAGGTTAGAATATTGTTTGTCCTAGGTGAACACACTCTGGTTCATTTGTACATTATATATGTCTATTCAAGTACAGATCCTCTTCCCATGTAAAATGTTACAGAGGGTTCCGCAGACCTCCCTTGCTATATGGTCGGTATTTTTGAGATATGTATATAATATGTGTTTGTATACATATAGTAACACTAATCTTAATTTATCCATTCCCCCCACCTTTCCTTTTAGTTGAGCATAGTTTTATTTTCTAAGTCTGTGAGTGTCTTTCTCTGTGGATATATGTTCATTTGTGTCAGTTATTAGATAACGCCTATAAGTGATATCATAGAATATAGGTCTTTTGCTTTCCGACTTACCTCATGTTTCCTGACTATCTCCAGACTCCTTTGTGGTGCCTCAGAGAGCAATGGTTCGTTGTTTTCCATGGTTAATATTCCACTGTGTACATGGACCACTTCTTCTTTATCCATTCAACTCTTGTTGGATATTTTGATTGCTTCACTGTCTTGGCTATTGTGAATAAGGCTGCACTGCAGCTTTTGCGGCCTGTGTCTTCTCGATTCTTGTCTTCTCAGGTGAGAGGTCCATTGGTGCACCTGCTGGATTGAATGGTACCTCCATTTTTACTTTTAAACACAGCTCCTTTCTTTTCTCATTATTGGCTTTTATGTCTCACCAGAAGGTAGAGGGTACACAGTTCTCTAAATCCCCTTCAGCATTTATTGTTTGTAGACTTTTTGCTGATGGTCAGTCGACTGGTGTAAGTTGAAACTTTTCGTAGATTAGATTGCATGCGTCTAACACTCCCTGAGGTTGAGCTTTTATCCATTTTTCTTTTTTTTAAAAAGAGTGTGAGTAAAACTTAACTCTTCATAATCTCTTCTTGAAACATTTGCCTGTTGTGAATTTTTTGTCCATTCCCTACTTCAGCACAAATTTTTAGGGCAAGTGTCTTTTACAGCCCTGAGTCCTTGTGAATGTTAAGTGACCATTAGCTGGGACTTTAAAGCTGCTCTTGCAGGAAACGGCCACAAGGTGGCAGCATTTCTCCTTTGCCAAATTTGGTTACTAGGGAAACAGAGCCTTAATGGAAGTGGTGTTCTAGGTTGTATATTAGAATGGAACGTGCCAGGAAAAAGCCCTTTAAGTTTATGTCTCATTACTTCTTGTTCATATTTGTAATTTACTTTTTATTTTTTATCCCAGCAAATTTGATTACAATGGTTTGTTTGTTCTAGGTGTGCAAGATGTGGTTCTTTCACACATATACATGTATCTATTCTTCCTAGCATCCTTTTCCCATGTAGGTTATGACACAAGGTTGAGTAGTCTTCTCCTGGTCTTCCGTACGTCTTTGGTGATTATATATTTCACAGGGTTTGTATATCTCTGTTAACCCCAATATGGTAATGTATCCAATCCTCATCCCTTTCTATTTGGTGAACCATAAGTTTTTAAATAAATCTGTGATTGCCTTTCTCTGTGGAAAGATCTTCATTGGTATCAATTTTTAAGTAACTCCTAAAAGTGATATAATAGGATATGTGTCTTTTGCTTTCTCACTTACTACAGGTGGCGTGATTACGTCTAGACTCAACTATGATGCTGCAAATGGCATTGTTTCATTTTTTTCACTAGCGAATATTCCACTTGTATATAGAGGAGTTCTTCTTTGTCCACCGATCTGTTGGTGGACTTTTTGGTTACTTCCATATCTTGGCTATTGTAATACTGTGCAATGCAGATTTGCCTGCCTGTGTCTTTCCAATTCTCTCTTCTTAGATTATAGGTGGAGGAGTGGGCCTGCTGGATCATATGGTAGCTCAATGTTTACGTTTTTAAGGCACCCCCATTCTGTTCTAGTTCGTGACCCTTTCCAAGTTACGTCCCCCTTGAAGTTGAGGGTTTGCCTTTCTCTACAACACCTTCAGCATTTATTGTTTGTAGTTTTCTTGCTGATGGTTATTCTGACAAGTGTGAGCTGATACCTCTTTGTGGCTGAATTCGCACGTGCCTCATAATCCGTTGAAATTGAGCTTGAAGGCATGTCCTTTTTATTTTTCAAGCTGGGATTACCCCTTAGTTCTTCAAAGTGTTCTGTTAAAGTATGTGTCACATTTTGAAATGTTTTGGCCTTTACCTCCCTGAAGACATTTTGAGGGCAGGTTTCACTTACAGTTCTGCAGTACTTGTTCCTATGAAATGACCATTAGCACAGGCTTTAAAGCTGCTTTTGCAGGTAACTGCCAGAGGGCGGCAGCCTTTCTATGTTCCCCACCCTGGTAACTAGGGAAAAGCCCTTGCGGCCTGTGGTGTTTCTCGGTTATAAATTAGAGTGGAGTGTGCCCGGACCAACCCACACAAGCTGATGTCTCCTTACTTTTGTTGGATTTTTAATTTTAATTTTTATTTTTTATTGGGTTAATTTTCCACTGTGTACGTGGACCACTTCTACTTTGTGCAGTCCTCGGTTGATGGACATTTTCATTGCTTCCAAGTGTTGGCTATGGTAAATATTGTTGGAGTGCAGGATTGCCAGCCTTTGACTTTTTGATTCTCATTTTCTCAGGTGATAGGCCCAGCAGTGGGTGTGATTCACTGACTGGTAGCACCGTGTTTCCATTTTCAAAGCACCTTCTTTGTGTTTTCATTAGTGGCTCTGACCACGTCCTCCTTAGAATCGAGGGTACGCATTTCTCCACAATCGCTTCATCATTTATTGTTTGCAGCATTTATGCTAATGGCCCTTCTGGCTGCTGTGAGCTCATAGGTTTTTGTAATTTCGGTTTGCAAGTCGTTGAAAGTTCGTAAAACTCATCATTTTTCTCCGCTGTTTTCTTTTCTGTTAAAAAAAGGAAACAATTGGGAGTACAGTATAACTCTTGAAACTGTCTTCTTGGAAGGCTGCCCTCTTTTGAATTTTTTGGGCGATTTTCCACACAAGAGTTTTTTTAGAGAGCAGGTCTCATTTCCCGAACTTCAAGTTTTGTGAATATTTAGTGACCTAGAGCAATGGGTTTAAAGCTGCTGTTGTGGGAAGTGGCCTCAAGGAGGCAGCATTTCTCCATTCCCAAATCTGGGTGGTAGGGCAGCAGAGCCTTTCTGGAAGTCGTGTTCCTAGGTTGTAAATTACATTAGAATGTGCGTGGAGAAACCCCCATAAGTTTATGTCTCATTATTTCTTCTTGGTTTTTAAAGGTGTTTTAATTGGGCTAAAGGTTAGAATATTGTTTGTCCTAGGTGAACACACTCTGGTTCATTTGTACATTATATATGTCTATTCAAGTACAGATCCTCTTCCCATGTAAAATGTTACAGAGGGTTCCGCAGACCTCCCTTGCTATATGGTCGGTATTTTTGAGATATGTATATAATATGTGTTTGTATACATATAGTAACACTAATCTTAATTTATCCATTCCCCCCACCTTTCCTTTTAGTTGAGCATAGTTTTATTTTCTAAGTCTGTGAGTGTCTTTCTCTGTGGATATATGTTCATTTGTGTCAGTTATTAGATAACGCCTATAAGTGATATCATAGAATATAGGTCTTTTGCTTTCCGACTTACCTCATGTTTCCTGACTATCTCCAGACTCCTTTGTGGTGCCTCAGAGAGCAATGGTTCGTTGTTTTCCATGGTTAATATTCCACTGTGTACATGGACCACTTCTTCTTTATCCATTCAACTCTTGTTGGATATTTTGATTGCTTCACTGTCTTGGCTATTGTGAATAAGGCTGCACTGCAGCTTTTGCGGCCTGTGTCTTCTCGATTCTTGTCTTCTCAGGTGAGAGGTCCATTGGTGCACCTGCTGGATTGAATGGTACCTCCATTTTTACTTTTAAACACAGCTCCTTTCTTTTCTCATTATTGGCTTTTATGTCTCACCAGAAGGTAGAGGGTACACAGTTCTCTAAATCCCCTTCAGCATTTATTGTTTGTAGACTTTTTGCTGATGGTCAGTCGACTGGTGTAAGTTGAAACTTTTCGTAGATTAGATTGCATGCGTCTAACACTCCCTGAGGTTGAGCTTTTATCCATTTTTCTTTTTTTTAAAAAGAGTGTGAGTAAAACTTAACTCTTCATAATCTCTTCTTGAAACATTTGCCTGTTGTGAATTTTTTGTCCATTCCCTACTTCAGCACAAATTTTTAGGGCAAGTGTCTTTTACAGCCCTGAGTCCTTGTGAATGTTAAGTGACCATTAGCTGGGACTTTAAAGCTGCTCTTGCAGGAAACGGCCACAAGGTGGCAGCATTTCTCCTTTGCCAAATTTGGTTACTAGGGAAACAGAGCCTTAATGGAAGTGGTGTTCTAGGTTGTATATTAGAATGGAACGTGCCAGGAAAAAGCCCTTTAAGTTTATGTCTCATTACTTCTTGTTCATATTTGTAATTTACTTTTTATTTTTTATCCCAGCAAATTTGATTACAATGGTTTGTTTGTTCTAGGTGTGCAAGATGTGGTTCTTTCACACATATACATGTATCTATTCTTCCTAGCATCCTTTTCCCATGTAGGTTATGACACAAGGTTGAGTAGTCTTCTCCTGGTCTTCCGTACGTCTTTGGTGATTATATATTTCACAGGGTTTGTATATCTCTGTTAACCCCAATATGGTAATGTATCCAATCCTCATCCCTTTCTATTTGGTGAACCATAAGTTTTTAAATAAATCTGTGATTGCCTTTCTCTGTGGAAAGATCTTCATTGGTATCAATTTTTAAGTAACTCCTAAAAGTGATATAATAGGATATGTGTCTTTTGCTTTCTCACTTACTACAGGTGGCGTGATTACGTCTAGACTCAACTATGATGCTGCAAATGGCATTGTTTCATTTTTTTCACTAGCGAATATTCCACTTGTATATAGAGGAGTTCTTCTTTGTCCACCGATCTGTTGGTGGACTTTTTGGTTACTTCCATATCTTGGCTATTGTAATACTGTGCAATGCAGATTTGCCTGCCTGTGTCTTTCCAATTCTCTCTTCTTAGATTATAGGTGGAGGAGTGGGCCTGCTGGATCATATGGTAGCTCAATGTTTACGTTTTTAAGGCACCCCCATTCTGTTCTAGTTCGTGACCCTTTCCAAGTTACGTCCCCCTTGAAGTTGAGGGTTTGCCTTTCTCTACAACACCTTCAGCATTTATTGTTTGTAGTTTTCTTGCTGATGGTTATTCTGACAAGTGTGAGCTGATACCTCTTTGTGGCTGAATTCGCACGTGCCTCATAATCCGTTGAAATTGAGCTTGAAGGCATGTCCTTTTTATTTTTCAAGCTGGGATTACCCCTTAGTTCTTCAAAGTGTTCTGTTAAAGTATGTGTCACATTTTGAAATGTTTTGGCCTTTACCTCCCTGAAGACATTTTGAGGGCAGGTTTCACTTACAGTTCTGCAGTACTTGTTCCTATGAAATGACCATTAGCACAGGCTTTAAAGCTGCTTTTGCAGGTAACTGCCAGAGGGCGGCAGCCTTTCTATGTTCCCCACCCTGGTAACTAGGGAAAAGCCCTTGCGGCCTGTGGTGTTTCTCGGTTATAAATTAGAGTGGAGTGTGCCCGGACCAACCCACACAAGCTGATGTCTCCTTACTTTTGTTGGATTTTTAATTTTAATTTTTATTTTTTATTGGGTTAATTTTCCACTGTGTACGTGGACCACTTCTACTTTGTGCAGTCCTCGGTTGATGGACATTTTCATTGCTTCCAAGTGTTGGCTATGGTAAATATTGTTGGAGTGCAGGATTGCCAGCCTTTGACTTTTTGATTCTCATTTTCTCAGGTGATAGGCCCAGCAGTGGGTGTGATTCACTGACTGGTAGCACCGTGTTTCCATTTTCAAAGCACCTTCTTTGTGTTTTCATTAGTGGCTCTGACCACGTCCTCCTTAGAATCGAGGGTACGCATTTCTCCACAATCGCTTCATCATTTATTGTTTGCAGCATTTATGCTAATGGCCCTTCTGGCTGCTGTGAGCTCATAGGTTTTTGTAATTTCGGTTTGCAAGTCGTTGAAAGTTCGTAAAACTCATCATTTTTCTCCGCTGTTTTCTTTTCTGTTAAAAAAAGGAAACAATTGGGAGTACAGTATAACTCTTGAAACTGTCTTCTTGGAAGGCTGCCCTCTTTTGAATTTTTTGGGCGATTTTCCACCCAAGAGTTTTTTTAGAGAGCAGGTCTCATTTCCCGAACTTCAAGTTTTGTGAATATTTAGTGACCTAGAGCAATGGGTTTAAAGCTGCTGTTGTGGGAAGTGGCCTCAAGGAGGCAGCATTTCTCCATTCCCAAATCTGGGTGGTAGGGCAGCAGAGCCTTTCTGGAGGTCGTGTTCCTAGGTTGTAAATTACATTAGAATGTGCGTGGAGAAACCCCCATAAGTTTATGTCTCATTATTTCTTCTTGGTTTTTAAAGGTGTTTTAATTGGGCTAAAGGTTAGAATATTGTTTGTCCTAGGTGAACACACTCTGGTTCATTTGTACATTATATATGTCTATTCAAGTACAGATCCTCTTCCCATGTAAAATGTTACAGAGGGTTCCGCAGACCTCCCTTGCTATATGGTCGGTATTTTTGAGATATGTATATAATATGTGTTTGTATACATATAGTAACACTAATCTTAATTTATCCATTCCCCCCACCTTTCCTTTTAGTTGAGCATAGTTTTATTTTCTAAGTCTGTGAGTGTCTTTCTCTGTGGATATATGTTCATTTGTGTCAGTTATTAGATAACGCCTATAAGTGATATCATAGAATATAGGTCTTTTGCTTTCCGACTTACCTCATGTTTCCTGACTATCTCCAGACTCCTTTGTGGTGCCTCAGAGAGCAATGGTTCGTTGTTTTCCATGGTTAATATTCCACTGTGTACATGGACCACTTCTTCTTTATCCATTCAACTCTTGTTGGATATTTTGATTGCTTCACTGTCTTGGCTATTGTGAATAAGGCTGCACTGCAGCTTTTGCGGCCTGTGTCTTCTCGATTCTTGTCTTCTCAGGTGAGAGGTCCATTGGTGCACCTGCTGCATTGAATGGTACCTCCATTTTTACTTTTAAACACAGCTCCTTTCTTTTCTCATTATTGGCTTTTATGTCTCACCAGAAGGTAGAGGGTACACAGTTCTCTAAATCCCCTTCAGCATTTATTGTTTGTAGACTTTTTGCTGATGGTCAGTCGACTGGTGTAAGTTGAAACTTTTCGTAGATTAGATTGCATGCGTCTAACACTCCCTGAGGTTGAGCTTTTATCCATTTTTCTTTTTTTTAAAAAGAGTGTGAGTAAAACTTAACTCTTCATAATCTCTTCTTGAAACATTTGCCTGTTGTGAATTTTTTGTCCATTCCCTACTTCAGCACAAATTTTTAGGGCAAGTGTCTTTTACAGCCCTGAGTCCTTGTGAATGTTAAGTGACCATTAGCTGGGACTTTAAAGCTGCTCTTGCAGGAAACGGCCACAAGGTGGCAGCATTTCTCCTTTGCCAAATTTGGTTACTAGGGAAACAGAGCCTTAATGGAAGTGGTGTTCTAGGTTGTATATTAGAATGGAACGTGCCAGGAAAAAGCCCTTTAAGTTTATGTCTCATTACTTCTTGTTCATATTTGTAATTTACTTTTTATTTTTTATCCCAGCAAATTTGATTACAATGGTTTGTTTGTTCTAGGTGTGCAAGATGTGGTTCTTTCACACATATACATGTATCTATTCTTCCTAGCATCCTTTTCCCATGTAGGTTATGACACAAGGTTGAGTAGTCTTCTCCTGGTCTTCCGTACGTTTTTGGTGATTATATATTTCACAGGGTTTGTATATCTCTGTTAACCCCAATATGGTAATGTATCCAATCCTCATCCCTTTCTATTTGGTGAACCATAAGTTTTTAAATAAATCTGTGATTGCCTTTCTCTGTGGAAAGATCTTCATTGGTATCAATTTTTAAGTAACTCCTAAAAGTGATATAATAGGATATGTGTCTTTTGCTTTCTCACTTACTACAGGTGGCGTGATTACGTCTAGACTCAACTATGATGCTGCAAATGGCATTGTTTCATTTTTTTCACTAGCGAATATTCCACTTGTATATAGAGGAGTTCTTCTTTGTCCACCGATCTGTTGGTGGACTTTTTGGTTACTTCCATATCTTGGCTATTGTAATACTGTGCAATGCAGATTTGCCTGCCTGTGTCTTTCCAATTCTCTCTTCTTAGATTATAGGTGGAGGAGTGGGCCTGCTGGATCATATGGTAGCTCAATGTTTACGTTTTTAAGGCACCCCCATTCTGTTCTAGTTCGTGACCCTTTCCAAGTTACGTCCCCCTTGAAGTTGAGGGTTTGCCTTTCTCTACAACACCTTCAGCATTTATTGTTTGTAGTTTTCTTGCTGATGGTTATTCTGACAAGTGTGAGCTGATACCTCTTTGTGGCTGAATTCGCACGTGCCTCATAATCCGTTGAAATTGAGCTTGAAGGCATGTCCTTTTTATTTTTCAAGCTGGGATTACCCCTTAGTTCTTCAAAGTGTTCTGTTAAAGTATGTGTCACATTTTGAAATGTTTTGGCCTTTACCTCCCTGAAGACATTTTGAGGGCAGGTTTCACTTACAGTTCTGCAGTACTTGTTCCTATGAAATGACCATTAGCACAGGCTTTAAAGCTGCTTTTGCAGGTAACTGCCAGAGGGCGGCAGCCTTTCTATGTTCCCCACCCTGGTAACTAGGGAAAAGCCCTTGCGGCCTGTGGTGTTTCTCGGTTATAAATTAGAGTGGAGTGTGCCCGGACCAACCCACACAAGCTGATGTCTCCTTACTTTTGTTGGATTTTTAATTTTAATTTTTATTTTTTATTGGGTTAATTTTCCACTGTGTACGTGGACCACTTCTACTTTGTGCAGTCCTCGGTTGATGGACATTTTCATTGCTTCCAAGTGTTGGCTATGGTAAATATTGTTGGAGTGCAGGATTGCCAGCCTTTGACTTTTTGATTCTCATTTTCTCAGGTGATAGGCCCAGCAGTGGGTGTGATTCACTGACTGGTAGCACCGTGTTTCCATTTTCAAAGCACCTTCTTTGTGTTTTCATTAGTGGCTCTGACCACGTCCTCCTTAGAATCGAGGGTACGCATTTCTCCACAATCGCTTCATCATTTATTGTTTGCAGCATTTATGCTAATGGCCCTTCTGGCTGCTGTGAGCTCATAGGTTTTTGTAATTTGTGTTTGCAAGTCGTTGAAAGTTCGTAAAACTCATCATTTTTCTCCGCTGTTTTCTTTTCTGTTAAAAAAAGGAAACAATTGGGAGTACAGTATAACTCTTGAAACTGTCTTCTTGGAAGGTTGCCCTCTTTTGAATTTTTTGGGCGATTTTCCACCCAAGAGTTTTTTTAGAGAGCAGGTCTCATTTCCCGAACTTCAAGTTTTGTGAATATTTAGTGACCTAGAGCAATGGGTTTAAAGCTGCTGTTGTGGGAAGTGGCCTCAAGGAGGCAGCATTTCTCCATTCCCAAATCTGGGTGGTAGGGCAGCAGAGCCTTTCTGGAAGTCGTGTTCCTAGGTTGTAAATTACATTAGAATGTGCGTGGAGAAACCCCCATAAGTTTATGTCTCATTATTTCTTCTTGGTTTTTAAAGGTGTTTTAATTGGACTAAAGGTTAGAATATTGTTTGTCCTAGGTGAACACACTCTGGTTCATTTGTACATTATATATGTCTATTCAAGTACAGATCCTCTTCCCATGTAAAATGTTACAGAGGGTTCCGCAGACCTCCCTTGCTATATGGTCGGTATTTTTGAGATATGTATATAATATGTGTTTGTATACATATAGTAACACTAATCTTAATTTATCCATTCCCCCCACCTTTCCTTTTAGTTGAGCATAGTTTTATTTTCTAAGTCTGTGAGTGTCTTTCTCTGTGGATATATGTTCATTTGTGTCAGTTATTAGATAACGCCTATAAGTGATATCATAGAATATAGGTCTTTTGCTTTCCGACTTACCTCATGTTTCCTGACTATCTCCAGACTCCTTTGTGGTGCCTCAGAGAGCAATGGTTCGTTGTTTTCCATGGTTAATATTCCACTGTGTACATGGACCACTTCTTCTTTATCCATTCAACTCTTGTTGGATATTTTGATTGCTTCACTGTCTTGGCTATTGTGAATAAGGCTGCACTGCAGCTTTTGCGGCCTGTGTCTTCTCGATTCTTGTCTTCTCAGGTGAGAGGTCCATTGGTGCACCTGCTGCATTGAATGGTACCTCCATTTTTACTTTTAAACACAGCTCCTTTCTTTTCTCATTATTGGCTTTTATGTCTCACCAGAAGGTAGAGGGTACACAGTTCTCTAAATCCCCTTCAGCATTTATTGTTTGTAGACTTTTTGCTGATGGTCAGTCGACTGGTGTAAGTTGAAACTTTTCGTAGATTAGATTGCATGCGTCTAACACTCCCTGAGGTTGAGCTTTTATCCATTTTTCTTTTTTTTAAAAAGAGTGTGAGTAAAACTTAACTCTTCATAATCTCTTCTTGAAACATTTGCCTGTTGTGAATTTTTTGTCCATTCCCTACTTCAGCACAAATTTTTAGGGCAAGTGTCTTTTACAGCCCTGAGTCCTTGTGAATGTTAAGTGACCATTAGCTGGGACTTTAAAGCTGCTCTTGCAGGAAACGGCCACAAGGTGGCAGCATTTCTCCTTTGCCAAATTTGGTTACTAGGGAAACAGAGCCTTAATGGAAGTGGTGTTCTAGGTTGTATATTAGAATGGAACGTGCCAGGAAAAAGCCCTTTAAGTTTATGTCTCATTTCTTCTTGTTCATATTTGTAATTTACTTTTTATTTTTTATCCCAGCAAATTTGATTACAATGGTTTGTTTGTTCTAGGTGTGCAAGATGTGGTTCTTTCACACATATACATGTATCTATTCTTCCTAGCATCCTTTTCCCATGTAGGTTATGACACAAGGTTGAGTAGTCTTCTCCTGGTCTTCCGTACGTCTTTGGTGATTATATAGTTCACAGGGTTTGTATATCTCTGTTAACCCCAATATGGTAATGTATCCAATCCTCATCCCTTTCTATTTGGTGAACCATAAGTTTTTTAATAAATCTGTGATTGCCTTTCTCTGTGGAAAGATCTTCATTGGTATCAATTTTTAAGTAACTCCTAAAAGTGATATAATAGGATATGTGTCTTTTGCTTTCTCACTTACTACAGGTGGCGTGATTACGTCTAGACTCAACTATGATGCTGCAAATGGCATTGTTTCATTTTTTTCACTAGCGAATATTCCACTTGTATATAGAGGAGTCCTTCTTTGTCCACCGATCTGTTGGTGGACTTTTTGGTTACTTCCATATCTTGGCTATTGTAATACTGTGCAATGCAGATTTGCCTGCCTGTGTCTTTCCAATTCTCTCTTCTTAGATTATAGGTGGAGCAGTGGGCCTGCTGGATCATATGGTAGCTCAATGTTTACGTTTTTAAGGCACCCCCATTCTGTTCTAGTTCGTGACCCTTTCCAAGTTACGTCCCCCTTGAAGTTGAGGGTTTGCCTTTCTCTACAACACCTTCAGCATTTATTGTTTGTAGTTTTCTTGCTGATGGTTATTCTGACAAGTGTGAGCTGATACCTCTTTGTGGCTGAATTCGCACGTGCCTCATAATCCGTTGAAATTGAGCTTGAAGGCATGTCCTTTTTATTTTTCAAGCTGGGATTACCCCTTAGTTCTTCAAAGTGTTCTGTTAAAGTATGTGTCACATTTTGAAATGTTTTGGCCTTTACCTCCCTGAAGACATTTTGAGGGCAGGTTTCACTTACAGTTCTGCAGTACTTGTTCCTATGAAATGACCATTAGCACAGGCTTTAAAGCTGCTTTTGCAGGTAACTGCCAGAGGGCGGCAGCCTTTCTATGTTCCCCACCCTGGTAACTAGGGAAAAGCCCTTGCGGCCTGTGGTGTTTCTCGGTTATAAATTAGAGTGGAGTGTGCCCGGACCAACCCACACAAGCTGATGTCTCCTTACTTTTGTTGGATTTTTAATTTTAATTTTTATTTTTTATTGGGTTAATTTTCCACTGTGTACGTGGACCACTTCTACTTTGTGCAGTCCTCGGTTGATGGACATTTTCATTGCTTCCAAGTGTTGGCTATGGTAAATATTGTTGGAGTGCAGGATTGCCAGCCTTTGACTTTTTGATTCTCATTTTCTCAGGTGATAGGCCCAGCAGTGGGTGTGATTCACTGACTGGTAGCACCGTGTTTCCATTTTCAAAGCACCTTCTTTGTGTTTTCATTAGTGGCTCTGACCACGTCCTCCTTAGAATCGAGGGTACGCATTTCTCCACAATCGCTTCATCATTTATTGTTTGCAGCATTTATGCTAATGGCCCTTCTGGCTGCTGTGAGCTCATAGGTTTTTGTAATTTGTGTTTGCAAGTCGTTGAAAGTTCGTAAAACTCATCATTTTTCTCCGCTGTTTTCTTTTCTGTTAAAAAAAGGAAACAATTGGGAGTACAGTATAACTCTTGAAACTGTCTTCTTGGAAGGTTGCCCTCTTTTGAATTTTTTGGGCGATTTTCCACCCAAGAGTTTTTTTAGAGAGCAGGTCTCATTTCCCGAACTTCAAGTTTTGTGAATATTTAGTGACCTAGAGCAATGGGTTTAAAGCTGCTGTTGTGGGAAGTGGCCTCAAGGAGGCAGCATTTCTCCATTCCCAAATCTGGGTGGTAGGGCAGCAGAGCCTTTCTGGAAGTCGTGTTCCTAGGTTGTAAATTACATTAGAATGTGCGTGGAGAAACCCCCATAAGTTTATGTCTCATTATTTCTTCTTGGTTTTTAAAGGTGTTTTAATTGGGCTAAAGGTTAGAATATTGTTTGTCCTAGGTGAACACACTCTGGTTCATTTGTACATTATATATGTCTATTCAAGTACAGATCCTCTTCCCATGTAAAATGTTACAGAGGGTTCCGCAGACCTCCCTTGCTATATGGTCGGTATTTTTGAGATATGTATATAATATGTGTTTGTATACATATAGTAACACTAATCTTAATTTATCCATTCCCCCCACCTTTCCTTTTAGTTGAGCATAGTTTTATTTTCTAAGTCTGTGAGTGTCTTTCTCTGTGGATATATGTTCATTTGTGTCAGTTATTAGATAACGCCTATAAGTGATATCATAGAATATAGGTCTTTTGCTTTCCGACTTACCTCATGTTTCCTGACTATCTCCAGACTCCTTTGTGGTGCCTCAGAGAGCAATGGTTCGTTGTTTTCCATGGTTAATATTCCACTGTGTACATGGACCACTTCTTCTTTATCCATTCAACTCTTGTTGGACATTTTGATTGCTTCACTGTCTTGGCTATTGTGAATAAGGCTGCACTGCAGCTTTTGCGGCCTGTGTCTTCTCGATTCTTGTCTTCTCAGGTGAGAGGTCCATTGGTGCACCTGCTGGATTGAATGGTACCTCCATTTTTACTTTTAAACACAGCTCCTTTCTTTTCTCATTATTGGCTTTTATGTCTCACCAGAAGGTAGAGGGTACACAGTTCTCTAAATCCCCTTCAGCATTTATTGTTTGTAGACTTTTTGCTGATGGTCAGTCGACTGGTGTAAGTTGAAACTTTTCGTAGATTAGATTGCATGCGTCTAACACTCCCTGAGGTTGAGCTTTTATCCATTTTTCTTTTTTTTAAAAAGAGTGTGAGTAAAACTTAACTCTTCATAATCTCTTCTTGAAACATTTGCCTGTTGTGAATTTTTTGTCCATTCCCTACTTCAGCACAAATTTTTAGGGCAAGTGTCTTTTACAGCCCTGAGACCTTGTGAATGTTAAGTGACCATTAGCTGGGACTTTAAAGCTGCTCTTGCAGGAAACGGCCACAAGGTGGCAGCATTTCTCCTTTGCCAAATTTGGTTACTAGGGAAACAGAGCCTTAATGGAAGTGGTGTTCTAGGTTGTATATTAGAATGGAACGTGCCAGGAAAAAGCCCTTTAAGTTTATGTCTCATTACTTCTTGTTCATATTTGTAATTTACTTTTTATTTTTTATCCCAGCAAATTTGATTACAATGGTTTGTTTGTTCTAGGTGTGCAAGATGTGGTTCTTTCACACATATACATGTATCTATTCTTCCTAGCATCCTTTTCCCATGTAGGTTATGACACAAGGTTGAGTAGTCTTCTCCTGGTCTTCCGTACGTCTTTGGTGATTATATATTTCACAGGGTTTGTATATCTCTGTTAACCCCAATATGGTAATGTATCCAATCCTCATCCCTTTCTATTTGGTGAACCATAAGTTTTTAAATAAATCTGTGATTGCCTTTCTCTGTGGAAAGATCTTCATTGGTATCAATTTTTAAGTAACTCCTAAAAGTGATATAATAGGATATGTGTCTTTTGCTTTCTCACTTACTACAGGTGGCGTGATTACGTCTAGACTCAACTATGATGCTGCAAATGGCATTGTTTCATTTTTTTCACTAGCGAATATTCCACTTGTATATAGAGGAGTTCTTCTTTGTCCACCGATCTGTTGGTGGACTTTTTGGTTACTTCCATATCTTGGCTATTGTAATACTGTGCAATGCAGATTTGCCTGCCTGTGTCTTTCCAATTCTCTCTTCTTAGATTATAGGTGGAGGAGTGGGCCTGCTGGATCATATGGTAGCTCAATGTTTACGTTTTTAAGGCACCCCCATTCTGTTCTAGTTCGTGACCCTTTCCAAGTTACGTCCCCCTTGAAGTTGAGGGTTTGCCTTTCTCTACAACACCTTCAGCATTTATTGTTTGTAGTTTTCTTGCTGATGGTTATTCTGACAAGTGTGAGCTGATACCTCTTTGTGGCTGAATTCGCACGTGCCTCATAATCCGTTGAAATTGAGCTTGAAGGCATGTCCTTTTTATTTTTCAAGCTGGGATTACCCCTTAGTTCTTCAAAGTGTTCTGTTAAAGTATGTGTCACATTTTGAAATGTTTTGGCCTTTACCTCCCTGAAGACATTTTGAGGGCAGGTTTCACTTACAGTTCTGCAGTACTTGTTCCTATGAAATGACCATTAGCACAGGCTTTAAAGCTGCTTTTGCAGGTAACTGCCAGAGGGCGGCAGCCTTTCTATGTTCCCCACCCTGGTAACTAGGGAAAAGCCCTTGCGGCCTGTGGTGTTTCTCGGTTATAAATTAGAGTGGAGTGTGCCCGGACCAACCCACACAAGCTGATGTCTCCTTACTTTTGTTGGATTTTTAATTTTAATTTTTATTTTTTATTGGGTTAATTTTCCACTGTGTACGTGGACCACTTCTACTTTGTGCAGTCCTCGGTTGATGGACATTTTCATTGCTTCCAAGTGTTGGCTATGGTAAATATTGTTGGAGTGCAGGATTGCCAGCCTTTGACTTTTTGATTCTCATTTTCTCAGGTGATAGGCCCAGCAGTGGGTGTGATTCACTGACTGGTAGCACCGTGTTTCCATTTTCAAAGCACCTTCTTTGTGTTTTCATTAGTGGCTCTGACCACGTCCTCCTTAGAATCGAGGGTACGCATTTCTCCACAATCGCTTCATCATTTATTGTTTGCAGCATTTATGCTAATGGCCCTTCTGGCTGCTGTGAGCTCATAGGTTTTTGTAATTTCGGTTTGCAAGTCGTTGAAAGTTCGTAAAACTCATCATTTTTCTCCGCTGTTTTCTTTTCTGTTAAAAAAAGGAAACAATTGGGAGTACAGTATAACTCTTGAAACTGTCTTCTTGGAAGGCTGCCCTCTTTTGAATTTTTGGGCGATTTTCCACCCAAGAGTTTTTTTAGAGAGCAGGTCTCATTTCCCGAACTTCAAGTTTTGTGAATATTTAGTGACCTAGAGCAATGGGTTTAAAGCTGCTGTTGTGGGAAGTGGCCTCAAGGAGGCAGCATTTCTCCATTCCCAAATCTGGGTGGTAGGGCAGCAGAGCCTTTCTGGAAGTCGTGTTCCTAGGTTGTAAATTACATTAGAATGTGCGTGGAGAAACCCCCATAAGTTTATGTCTCATTATTTCTTCTTGGTTTTTAAAGGTGTTTTAATTGGGCTAAAGGTTAGAATATTGTTTGTCCTAGGTGAACACACTCTGGTTCATTTGTACATTATATATGTCTATTCAAGTACAGATCCTCTTCCCATGTAAAATGTTACAGAGGGTTCCGCAGACCTCCCTTGCTATATGGTCGGTATTTTTGAGATATGTATATAATATGTGTTTGTATACATATAGTAACACTAATCTTAATTTATCCATTCCCCCCACCTTTCCTTTTAGTTGAGCATAGTTTTATTTTCTAAGTCTGTGAGTGTCTTTCTCTGTGGATATATGTTCATTTGTGTCAGTTATTAGATAACGCCTATAAGTGATATCATAGAATATAGGTCTTTTGCTTTCCGACTTACCTCATGTTTCCTGACTATCTCCAGACTCCTTTGTGGTGCCTCAGAGAGCAATGGTTCGTTGTTTTCCATGGTTAATATTCCACTGTGTACATGGACCACTTCTTCTTTATCCATTCAACTCTTGTTGGATATTTTGATTGCTTCACTGTCTTGGCTATTGTGAATAAGGCTGCACTGCAGCTTTTGCGGCCTGTGTCTTCTCGATTCTTGTCTTCTCAGGTGAGAGGTCCATTGGTGCACCTGCTGCATTGAATGGTACCTCCATTTTTACTTTTAAACACAGCTCCTTTCTTTTCTCATTATTGGCTTTTATGTCTCACCAGAAGGTAGAGGGTACACAGTTCTCTAAATCCCCTTCAGCATTTATTGTTTGTAGACTTTTTGCTGATGGTCAGTCGACTGGTGTAAGTTGAAACTTTTCGTAGATTAGATTGCATGCGTCTAACACTCCCTGAGGTTGAGCTTTTATCCATTTTTCTTTTTTTTAAAAAGAGTGTGAGTAAAACTTAACTCTTCATAATCTCTTCTTGAAACATTTGCCTGTTGTGAATTTTTTGTCCATTCCCTACTTCAGCACAAATTTTTAGGGCAAGTGTCTTTTACAGCCCTGAGTCCTTGTGAATGTTAAGTGACCATTAGCTGGGACTTTAAAGCTGCTCTTGCAGGAAACGGCCACAAGGTGGCAGCATTTCTCCTTTGCCAAATTTGGTAACTAGGGAAACAGAGCCTTAATGGAAGTGGTGTTCTAGGTTGTATATTAGAATGGAACGTGCCAGGAAAAAGCCCTTTAAGTTTATGTCTCATTACTTCTTGTTCATATTTGTAATTTACTTTTTATTTTTTATCCCAGCAAATTTGATTACAATGGTTTGTTTGTTCTAGGTGTGCAAGATGTGGTTCTTTCACACATATACATGTATCTATTCTTCCTAGCATCCTTTTCCCATGTAGGTTATGACACAAGGTTGAGTAGTCTTCTCCTGGTCTTCCGTACGTCTTTGGTGATTATATATTTCACAGGGTTTGTATATCTCTGTTAACCCCAATATGGTAATGTATCCAATCCTCATCCCTTTCTATTTGGTGAACCATAAGTTTTTAAATAAATCTGTGATTGCCTTTCTCTGTGGAAAGATCTTCATTGGTATCAATTTTTAAGTAACTCCTAAAAGTGATATAATAGGATATGTGTCTTTTGCTTTCTCACTTACTACAGGTGGCGTGATTACGTCTAGACTCAACTATGATGCTGCAAATGGCATTGTTTCATTTTTTTCACTAGCGAATATTCCACTTGTATATAGAGGAGTTCTTCTTTGTCCACCGATCTGTTGGTGGACTTTTTGGTTACTTCCATATCTTGGCTATTGTAATACTGTGCAATGCAGATTTGCCTGCCTGTGTCTTTCCAATTCTCTCTTCTTAGATTATAGGTGGAGGAGTGGGCCTGCTGGATCATATGGTAGCTCAATGTTTACGTTTTTAAGGCACCCCCATTCTGTTCTAGTTCGTGACCCTTTCCAAGTTACGTCCCCTTGAAGTTGAGGGTTTGCCTTTCTCTACAACACCTTCAGCATTTATTGTTTGTAGTTTTCTTGCTGATGGTTATTCTGACAAGTGTGAGCTGATACCTCTTTGTGGCTGAATTCGCACGTGCCTCATAATCCGTTGAAATTGAGCTTGAAGGCATGTCCTTTTTATTTTTCAAGCTGGGATTACCCCTTAGTTCTTCAAAGTGTTCTGTTAAAGTATGTGTCACATTTTGAAATGTTTTGGCCTTTACCTCCCTGAAGACAT
>NW_028124546.1:0-67668 GCF_965194825.1 Balaenoptera physalus
AGGCCCTGACACTATTCCTAACTCAGGCGCTGACACTATACTTAAGGAAGGCCCTGACATTACTCCTAACTCAGGCCCTGACAAGGTCCCTAACTAAGGCCGACACAACTCCTAACTCAGGCACTAACACTGTCCTTAAATAAGGCCCTGAAACTATTCCTAACTGAGGCGCTGATACAATACCTAACGAAGGCACTGATGCTACTCCTAACTAAGGCTCTGACACTACTCCTATCTCAAGCAATGACACTGTCCCTAACTTAGGCCCTGACTCTACTCCTGACTCAGGCACTGACACTTGCCCTAACTTAGGCCCTGACACTACTCTTAAGTAAGCAACTGACACTGTCCCTAACTAAGGCCCGGACACTACTCCTTACTCAGGCACTGACAATGTCACTAACTAAGGCCGTGACACTATTCCCAAAATAGACACTGAGACTGTCCCTAAATATGCCCTGACAGTACTCTGAACTCAGGCACTGACACTCTCCTTAACTAAGGCCCTGATACTACTTCCACCTCAGGCACTGACACTTTCCTTAAGTAAGCCCTGACATTACTCCCAATTCCGGCATTGACACTTTCGCTAACTAAGGCCCTGAAACTACTCACAACTCAGGCCCTTACACTGTTACTAACTACCGGTCTCAGACTACTCCTAACTGAGGCCCTGGCACTGTCCGTAACTTAGGCTCTGGCACTATTGCTAACTCAGACACTGACGCTGTCCCTTCACTAAGGGTCTGAACCTACTCCCAACTCAGACAGTGACACTCTCCCAAATTAAGGCCTTGACACGACTCTTAAGTCAGGACCTGACACAGTCCATAATGAAGACCCTGAAACTAATCCCAACCCAGGCCCTGGCACTGTCCGTAACTAAGGGCCTGACACTACTCCCATCTCAGCAACTGACACCATCCCTAACTAGGGCCCTGACACTACTCCCAACTCAGGCACTGGCGCTGTCTCTAACTAAGGCACTGGCACTACTCCCAACTCAGGCACTGCCACTCTCCATAATTAAGGTCCTGACACTACTCCCAACTCGGGCACTGACACTGTCCCTAACTAAAGCCCTGACACTACTCCTAACGCAGGCACTGACACTACTGTAAATAAGGCCCTGACTCCACTCCTAACTCAGGCACTGTCACTGTCACTAAATAAGGCCATTACACTTCTCTTAACTCAACAACTGACACTCTCCGTAAATAAGGCTTTGACACAATACTTAACTCATGCTCTGACACTGACCTTAACTAAGACCCTGAGAGTACTCCCAACTCAGTCACTGACACTGTTCCTCACTACGGCCCAGAGACTACTCCCAATTCAGGCCCTGACACTGTCCCTAACTAAGGCACTGATATTACTCCCAAACTAGGCACTGACATTGTCCCTAACTAAGGCCCTGACATTACTCTCAACTCAGGCACTAACACTGTCCCTAACTATGGACTTGACACTACTCTTAACTCAGGCCCTGGCACAGTCCCTAACAAAGGCCTGCCACTACCCCCAACTCTGGCACTGAGAGTGTCCCTAACTACGGCCATCACCTTACTCTAAACTCAGACACTGACGCTGTCCCTAAGTAAGGCCCTCAGACTACTCCCAACGCAGGCACTGAGGCTGTTCGTAAATAAGGCTCTGACACTATCCCCAACACAGGCATTGACACTGTCCCTAAGTAAGGCCCTCACACTACTACTCACTTAGGCACTGACAAGTTACGTAACTAAGGCCCTGAGATTACTTCTACCTCAGACGCTTACACTGTCCCTAACGAAGGGCCTGATACTACTCCCAACACAGGCACTGACACTCTTCCTAACTAAGGCCTTCACACTACTTTTAACTCATGCCCTGATGCTGTCCCCAAAAAAGACCCTGAGACTATTCCCAACTCAGGCACTGACACTCTCCCTAACTAAGACACTGGCACTACTCCCATCTCAGCCACTGACACTGTCCGTAATGCCCTGACACTACTTCCAACTCAGGCACTGACACAGTCCCTAACTAGGCCCTGAAACTACTCCAAACTCAGGCACTGACACTGTCCCTAACTACGGCCCTGACATAACACCCAACTCCGGCTCTGACACTTTCTCTAACTAAGACCCTGAAACTATTAACAACTCATGCACTGACCCTGTCCCTAACTAGGCCCTGACAGTACTCCCAACTCAGGCACTGACACTGTCCCTACCTAAGTCCCTGACATAACTCCCAAATCCGGCACTGACACTTTCTCTAACTAACGCCCTGAAACTACTCACAACTCAGGCCCTGACACTGTTCCTAACTACCGGTCTCAGACTACTCCTAACTTAGACCCTGACACTATTCCTAACACAGTCACTGACACTGTCCCTAACTAATGTCCTGAGACTATTCCTAAATCAGACCCTGACACTGTCCATAACTTAGGCCATGTCACTTCTCCCAACTCAGGCACTGACGCTCTTCCTAAGGGTCTGACACTACTCCAAACTGAGACACTGACACTCTTCCAAATTAAGGCCTTGACACTACTCTTAACTCAGGCCCTGACACTGTCCATAATAAAGACCCCGACAAAAATCCCAACTTAGGCACTGACAATGTCCGTAACTAAGGCCCTGACACTATTCCCATCTCAGCCACTGACACTGTCCCTAACTATGGCCCTGACACTACTCCCAATGCAAGCACTGGCACTGTCCCTAACTAAGGCACTGGCACTACTCCCAACTCGCCCTAGCGCTGTCCCTAACTAAGGCTCTGACACTACTCCCAATTCAGGCAATTACAATGTCCCTAACTGAGGCAATGATACTACTCGCAACTCAAGCACTAAGCCTCTGGATCATGGTGATGACAAGCGCCATGGAGCACTGTGATGACAAGGGCCATGGAGAATTGTGATGACGGGTCCTGGAGCATTGTGGTGACAAGCGCCATGGAGCATTGTGATGACAAGGGCCATGGAGAATTGTGATGACGGGTCCTGGGGCATTGTGGTGACAAGGGCCATGGAGCATTTTGATGACAGGTGTCATGGGGCATTGTGATGAAAGTGGTCATGGAGCATTGTGATTAAAGTGGTCATGGAACATTGTGATAAAAGTGGTCATGTAGCATTGTGATGAAAAGTGCTATGGAGCATTGGGATGACAGGGGTCATGGAGCATTGTGATGACAAATGCGTGGAGATTTGTGATGACGAGGACCATGGAGCATTGAGATTATAAGGATCATGCAGCATTGTGATGACAGGGGCCTTGGAGCATTTTAATGACAAGGGACTTGGAGCATTGTGATGACAGAGGTCATGGAGCATTGTGGTGACCACCGGCATGGAGCATTTTGAAGAAAGGGGTACTGTAACATTGTGATGAAAGGTCAAGGAGCATTTTGATTACAAGGATCATGTAGCATTGTGAAGACAAGGGCCATTGAGCATTGTGATGGCAGGGCTCATGTGGCATTATGATGACAATGGTCCTGGAGCAATGTGATGAACGTTGTCATGGAGCACTGTGATTACAGGGGCCATGGAGAATTGTGATGACAAAGGCCAGGGAACATTGTGCTGACAGGGCTCATGGAGCATTGTGATGAAAGGGGTCATGGCTCATTGTGATGACAGGGGGCCTGGAACTTTGTGATGACAGGGGTCACGGGGCATTGTGATGACAAGGGCCATGGAACATTTTGATGACAGTGGTCATATGGCATTTTGAATGACAGGGGCCATGAAGCATTGTGATAACAAGAGTCATGGAGACTTGTGATGACAGGGGGCATGGAGCTTTGTGATTTCACAGGATGTAGCATTTTAGACAAGGGTCATGGAGCATTGTGATGAAAGGGGTCATGGAGCATTGTGATGACAATGGCATATAGCATTGTGATGACAAAGGTCATGGAGCATTGTGATGACAGGGGTTATGGAGCATTTTGATGACAAGGGCGTGGAGCATTGTGATGACAGTGGTCATGGAACATTGTGATGATAAGGGCATCGAGCCGAGTTAGGGACAGTCTAGCGGCCTTGGGACTAAATTCAGTGCCTGAATTAGGCACAGCATAAGGTCTTTAGTTAGCATAAGAGGCAAGACTTTAGCTCGGGACAGGGTTAGGGTAAAGGCTTGGAATCATGTCAGGAAATGACCTAAGGAGAGTGTGAAGACCTTTGTTACTGAGACCCTCAGGGACTTCTTCAGAAGCAGTGTTAGGGCTTCAGGTAGGGACAGCATCAGGGCCAGACTTAGAGAGAGACAGGGCCTGATTGAGGCCTAGCGACAGGCCCTTAGCTGAGGACACTGTTAGGGCATGACTTAGGAACAGAATCAGCGCCTCTGTTGGATCAGCCTTAGCGTCTTTGTTACAGATATGATCAGGGCCTGACTTAATCACAGCTTCAGGGCCTCAGTTAGGGAAAGCTTCAGGGCCTGAGTTAGGGACAGCCTCAGTTCTTAACATAGGGACAGCGACAGGGCTTTCTTAGGGACAGTGTCAGGACCTGGGTTAGAAATATGTCAGGATATTAACTCAGGCTAGTGTCCAGTTTTCAGTTATTGCTGACAGCAGGGCCTATATTAGGGGCAAATTCTGAGCCTTACTTAGAGACAGTGTCAGGGCCTGAGTTAGGACTAGCATCAGAGCCCTTGTAAAGTACAGTGTCAGGGACTGAGTTAGGTGTAGTGTCAGGGCTTTAGTTAGGGACAGTGTCAGCGCCTCAGTTAGGATGAGCCTCGAACCTGAGTTAGGGACAGGTTGACGGCCTCGGGACTAATTTCAGGCTCTTAGTTAGAGACAGCATCAGGGATTTAGTTAGCATAAGAGGCTCGACAATAGCTAAAGACAAGTTTAGGTTAAGATCTAGGGATAGTGTCAGGAAATGACCTAGGGATAGTGTCAAGACCATAGCTAATTAGAGCATCAGTGCCTAATTTAGGCCCAGTGTCAGGGCTTCAGGTAGGGACAGAGTCTTAGCCTGACTTAGGGAGAGCGACAGGGCCTGAGTGATGCCTAGAGTCAGGGCCTTAGCTACGGACAGCGTCAGGGCATGACATAGGATCAACATAAGGGTCTCTGTAAAATCAGCATTAGAGTTTAGTTAAAGACATTATCAGGACCTCTGTGAGGGACAGCCTCAGGGCCTCACTTAGGGACAGTGTCAGGGCTAACTTTGGGAGAGTTTCAGGACCTTGGTAAGACATGGGTCAGGATATTAGCTCAGGATAATGTCAGGACTTTAGATATTGATGGTAGCAGCGCCTACGTTAGGGAAAGTTTCAAGTCGTTAGTTAGGAGTAGCGGGCCTCTGAAAGGTCCAGTGTCAGATCCCCAGTTAGCAATAGTGTTAGGGCCTTAGTTCGGGACAGTGTCAGGGCCGGATGTAGGGCGAGCATCTAGGCCTTAGTTCGGGACAGTTTCATGGTCTTGGGACTATATTCAGTGCCTGAGGTAGGCACAGCCTAAGGGCTTCATTTAGCATAAGAGGCAGGACATTAGCTAGTGACCGTGTCAGTTTAACATCTAGGGATAGTGTCAGGAAATGACCTAAGGATAGTGTGAAGACCTTTGTTACGGAGACTCTCAGGGCCTTATTCAGAACCAGTGTTAGGGCTTCAGGTAGGGACAGCATCAGAGCCTGACTTAGGGAGAGCGTTAGGGTCTGAGTGAGGCCTAGCATCAGACACTTAGTGGGGGACACTATCGAGGCATGACTTAGGAGCAGCATCAGGGTCTCTGTTGGATCAGCCTTAGGGTCTTAGTTAAAGGCATGTGCAGGGTCTGAGTTAGTCACAGCATCAAGGCCTGAGTTAGTTAGGGAAAGCTTCAGGGCCTCACTTAGGGATAGCGTCAGGGCTTACTTTGGGACAGTGTCAGGACCTTGGTAAGACATGGGTCAGGTTATTAGCTCCGGATAATGTCAGGACTTTAGATGTTGATGGCAGCAGCCCTTAGTTAGAGACAGTGTCAGGCCCTGAGTTACGACTAGCATCAGAGCCTTTGTTAGATACAATGTACGGGACTGAATTAGGAGTAGAGTCAGGGCCTTAGTTAGTGACAGTGTCAGGGCCTGACTTAGGGAGAGCGACAGGGCCTGAGTGAGGCTTAGCATCAGGCCCTTAGCTGGGCACACTGTCAGGGCATGACTTTGGAGCAGCATCAGCGTCTTTGCTGGATCAGCATTAAGGTCTTCGTTAGGTACATGATCAGGGCCTGAATTAGTCAGAGCCACAGCTTCAAGGCTTCAGTTAAGGAAAGCTTCAGGGCCTGAGGTAGGGACAGCCTCAGGTCTTCACTTAGGGACAGCGTCAGGGCTTACTTTGGGACAGTTTCAGGACCTTGGAAAGACATAGGTCAGGATATTAGCTCAGGATAATGTCAGGACTTTTGATAGTGATGGCAGCAGGGCCTTAGTTACAGACGGTTTCAGGGCCTGAGTTAGGCCTAGCATCAGAGACTTTGTTAGGTACAGTGTAAGGGACTGAGTTAGGAGTAGTGTCAGGGCCTTGCTTAGGGACAGTGTCAGGGTCTGATTTAGGTGTACTGTCTGAGACCTAGTTAGGGACAGTGCTAGGGCCTGAGTTAGGATTAGTGTCAAGGCCTTATTTAGGACCAATTTCAGGGCCTTAGTTTGGACTAGCATCAGAGCCATTGTTAGGAATCGTATGAGGGCCTGAGTTAGGCATACTATCAGGGCCTTAGTTAGGGACAGTTTTAGGGCCTGAGTTAGGATTGGTGTCAAGGCCTTATTTAGGACCAATTTTAGGGCTTTAGTTTGGACTAGCAACAAAGCCTTTGTTAGGTATCATGTCGGGGCCTCCGTTAGGTGTAGTGTCAGGGCCATTGTTAGGGACAGTATCAGGGCCTGACTTAGGAGAAGGTCAGGGCCTTAGCCAGGGAAAGTGTCAGGGCCTTAGTTAGGGACATTATCAGGGCCTGAATTAGCAGTAGTGTCAAAAGTCCTTAGTGAGGAGAGAAAGGAGTAAGTCAGGACTCAGGCCCTGACACTGTTCTTAAATAAGGCCCTGACATTACCTGTAACACAGGTCCTGATCTGATTCCTATCATAGGCGCTGATGTTGGACTTAACTAAGGCCCTGACACTGGTCCTAAGTACAGCTGTGACACTACTCTTAACTCAGGCCCTGACACTGTCCCTAACAAAGCCTCTGGCACTACTCCTAAATCAGGCACTGACACTCTCCCTAACTAAGGCCCTGACATACACCTAACTCAGGCCCTGACACTGTCTCTAACTAAGGCCCTGATACTACTCCAAACTCAGCACTGACACTGTCACTAACTAAGGCCCCGACACTATTCATAGCTCACGCCCTAACACAACTCCTAAATCATGCCCTGACAATGTCCCTAACTAAGGCCCTGACACTATTCCTAACTCAGGCGCTGACACAATACTTAAGGAAGGCCCTGACATTACTCCTAACTCAGGCCCTGAAAAGGTCCCTAACTAAGGCCGACACAACTCCTAACTCAGGCACTAACACTGTCCCTAAATAAGGCCCTGAAACTATTCCTAACTGAGGCGCTGATACAATAACTAACGAAGGCACTGATGCTACTCCTAACTAAGGCCCTGACACTACTCCTATCTCAAGCAATGACACTGTCCCTAACTTAGGCCCTGACTCTACTCCTGACTCAGGCACTGACACTGGCCCTAACTTAGGCCGTGACACTACTCCTAACTAAGCAACTGACACTGTCCCTAACTAAGGCCCGGACACTACTCCTTACTCAGGCACTGACAATGTCACTAACTAAGGCTGTGACACTACTCCCAAAATAGACACTGAGACTGTCCCTAAATATGCCCTGACAGTACTCTGAACTCAGGCACTGACACTCTCCTTAACTAAGGCCCTGATACTACTTCCACCTCAGGCACTGACACTCTCCCTAAGTAAGCCCTGACATTACTCCCAATTCCGGCATTGACACTTTTGCTAACTAAGGCCCTGAAACTACTCACAACTGAGGCCCTTACACTGTTACTAACTACCGGTCTGAGACTACTCCTAACTCAGGCCCTGGCACTGTCCGTAACTTAGGCTCTGGCACTATTCCTAACTCAGACACTGACGCTGTCCCTTAACTAAGGGTCTGACCCTACTCCCAACTCAGACAGTGACACTCTCCCTAATTAAGGCCTTGACACTACTCTTAACTCAGGCCCTGACACAGTCCATAATAAAGACCCTGAAACTAATCCCAACTCAGGCCCTGGCACTGTCTGTAACTAAGGGCCTGACACTACTCCCATCTCAGCAACTGACACCATCCCTAACTATGGCCCTGACACTACTCCCAACTCAAGCACTGGCGCTGTCTCTAACTAAGGCACTGGCACTACTCCCAACTCAGGCACTGACACTCTCCCTAATTAATGTCCTGACACTACTCCCAACTCAGGCACTGACACTGTCCCTAACTAAGGCCCTGACACTACTCCTAATGCAGGCACTGACACTACCGTAAATAAGGCCCTGACTCCACTCCTAACTCAGGCACTGTCACTGTCACTAAATAAGGCCATTACACTTCTCTTAATTCAACAACTGACACTCTCCGTAACTAAGGCTTTGACACAATACTTAACTCATGCCCTGACACTGACCTTAACTAAGACCCCGAGAGTACTCCCAAGTCAGTCACTGACACTGTTCCTAACTACGGCTCAGAGACTACTCCCAATTCAGGCCCTGACACTGTCCCTAACTAAGGCACTGATATTAGTCCCAACTCAGGCAATGACACTGTCCCTAACTAAGGCCCTGACATTACTCCCAACTTAGGCACTGTCACTGTCCCTAACTAAGGCCCTGACACTACTCCCAACTCAGGCACTGACACTGTCCATAACTAATGTCCTGACACAACTCCCAACTCAGGCACTGACATTGTTCCTAACAAAGACCCTGACACTAATCCCAACAAAGGCACTGAGACTGTCCCGAAATACGCCCTGACAGTACTCCCAACTCAGGCACTGACACTGTCCCTAACTAAGGCCCTGACACTACTCCCAAACTAGGCACTGACATTGTCCCTAACTAAGGCCCTGACATTACTCTGAACTCAGGCACTAACACTGTCTCTAACTAAGGCCCTGACACTACTCTTAACTCAGGCCCTGGCACAGTCCCTAACAAAGGCCTGCCACTACCCCCAACTCTGGCACTGAGAGTGTCCCTAACTACGGCCATCACACTACTCCTAACTCAGGCACTGACGCTGTCCCTAAGTAAGGCCCTGACACTACTCCCAACGCAGGCACTGATGCTGTCTCTAACTAAGGCTCTGACACTACTCCCAACACAGGCATTGACACTGTCCCTAGCTAAGGCCCTCACACTACTACTTACTTAGGCACTGACACACTACCTAACTAAGGCCCTGAGACTACTTCTACCTCAGACCCTGACACTGTCCCTAACGAAGGGCCTGATACTACTCCCTACACAGTAACTGACACTCTCCTTAACTAAGGCCTTGACACTACTTTTAACTCATGCCCTGATGCTGTCCCCAAAAAAGACCCTGAGACTATTACCAACTCAGGCACTGACACTCTCCCTAACTAAGACCCTGACACTACTACCATCACAGCCACTGACACTGTCCCTAACTAGGCCCTGACACTAATCCCAACTCAGGCACTGACACTGTCCCTAACTAAGGCCCTGACACTACTCCCAACTCCGGCACTGACACTTTCTCTAACTAGGCCCTGACACTACTCCCAACTCAGGCACTGACACTGTCCCTAACTAAGGCCCTGACATAACTCCCAAATCCGGCACTGACACTTTCTCTAACTAAGGCCTTGAAACTACTCACAACTCAGGCACTGACCCTGTCCCTAACTAGGCCCTGACACTACTCCCATCTCAGCCACTGACACTGTCCCTAATGCCCTGACATTACTTCCAACTCAGGCACTGACACTGTCCCTAACTAGGCCCTGACACTACTCCCAACTCAGGCACTGACACTGTCCCTAACTAAGGCCCTGACATAACTCTCAACTCCGGCAATGACACTTTCTCTAAGGCCCTGAAACTACTCACAACTCAGGCCCTGACACTGTTCCTAACTACCGGTCTCAGACTACTCCTAACTTAGGCCCTGACACTATTCCTAACACAGTCACTGACACTGTCCCTAACTAACGTCCTGAGACTATTCCTAACTCAGACCCTGACACTGTCCATAACTTAGGCCATGTCACTACTCCCAACTCAGGCACTGACGCTCTTCCTAACTAAGGGTCTGAAACTACTCCAAACTGAGTCACTGACACTCTTCCAAATTAAGGCCTTGACACTACTCTTAACTCAGGCCCTGACACTGTCCATAATAAAGACCCCGACAAAAATCCCAACTTAGGCACTGACAATGTCCGTAACTAAGGCCCTGACACTATTCCCATCTCAGCCACTGACACTGTCCCTAACTCTGGCCCTGACACTACTCCAAAAGCAAGCACCGGCACTGTCCCTAACTAAAGCACTTGCACTACTCCCAACTCGCCCTGGCGCTGTCCCTAACTAAGGCTCTGACACTACTCCCAATTCAGGCAATGACATTGTCCCTAACTGAGGCAATGAGACTAATCCCAACTCAAGCACTAAGGCTCTGGATCATTGTGATGACAAGCGCTATGGAGCATTGTGATGACAAGGGCCATGGAGAATTGTGATGACGGGTCCTGGAGCATTGTGGTGACAAGGGCCATGGAGCATTTTGAAGACAGGGGTCATGGGGCATTGTGATGAAAGTGGTCATGGAGCATTGTCATTAAAGTGGTCAAGGAACATTGTGATAAAAGTGGTCATGTAGCACTGTGATGAAAAGTGCTATGGAGAATTGGGCTGACAGGGGTCATGGAGCATTGTAATGACAAATGCGTGGAGATTTGTGATGACGAGGACCATGGAGCATTGAGATTATAAGGATCATGCAGCATTGTGATGACAGGGGCCATGGAGCATTTTAATGACAAGGGACATGGAGCATTGTGATGACAGAGGTCATGGAGCATTGTGGTGACCAGCGGCATGGAGCATTGTGATAAAAGTGGTCATGTAGCATTGTGATGAAAAGTGCTATGGAGCATTGGGATGACAGGGGTCATGGAGCATTGGGATGACAGGGGTCATCAGCATTGTGATGACAAATGCGTGGAGATTTGTGATGACGAGGATCATGGAGCATTGAGATTATAAGGATCATGCAGCATTGTGATGACAGGAGCCATGGAATATTTTAATGACAAGGGACATGGAGCATTGTGGTGACAAAAGTCATGGAGCATTGTGGTGACCAGCGGCATGGAGCATTGTGAAGAAAGGGGTACTGTAACATTGTGATGAAAGGGTCAAGGAGCATTTTGATTGCAAGGAATTTGGAGCATTGTGATGACAAGGGCCATGGAGCATTGTGATGACAGGGCTCATGTGGCATTATGATGACAGTGGTCCTGAAGCAATGTGATGAACGTTGTCATGGAGCACTGTGATTACAGGGGCCATGGAGAATTGTGATGACAAAGGCCAGGGAACATTGTGATGACAGGGCTCATGGAGCATTGTGATGAAAACGGACCTGGAGCATTGTGATGAAAGGGGTCATGGCTCATTGTGATGACAGGGGCCCTGGAACATTGTGATGACAGGGGTCACGGGGCATTGTGATGACAAGGGCCATGGAACATTTGTATGACAGTGGTCATAAGGCATTTTGAATGACAGGGGCCATGAAACATTGTGATGACAAGAGTCATGGTGACTTGTGATGACAGGGAGTATGGAGCTTTGTGATTTCACAGGCATGTAGCATTTTAGACAAGGGTCATGGAGCATTGTGATGAAAGGGGTCATGGAGCATTGTGATGATAAGGGCATGGAGCATTGTGATGACAATGGCATGGAGCATTGCGATGACAAAGGTCATGGAGCCTTGTGATGACACGGGTTATGGAGCATTGTGATGACAAGGGCGTGGAGCATTGTGATGACAGTGGTCATGGAACATTGTGACGGTAAGGGCATCGAGCCGAGTAGGGGACAGTCTAGCGGCCTTGGGACTAAATTCAATGCCTGAATTAGGCCAGCATAAGGTCTTTAGTTAGCATAAGAGGTAGGACATTAGCTCAGGACAGGGTTAGGGTAAAGGCTTGGAATCGTGTCAGGAAATGACCTAAGGATAGTGTGAAGACCTTTGTTACTGAGACTCTCAGGGACTTCTTCAGAAGCAGTGTTAGGGCTTCAGGTAGGGACAGCACCAGGGCCTGACTTAGGGAGAGCGACAGGGCCTGAGTGAGGCCTAATGTCAGGCCCTTAGCTGGGGACACTGTCAGGGAATGACTTAGGAGCAGCATCAGTGCCTTTGTTGGATCAGCTTTAGGCTCTTAGTTAAAGACATGACCGGAGCCCTAGTTAGTCACAGCGTCAAGGCCTCAGTTAGGGAAAGCTTCAGGGTCTGAGTTACAGACAGCCTCAGGTCTTCACTTAAAGACAGCGACAGGGCTTTCTTAGGGACAGTGTCTGGACCTTGGTTAGAAATGAGTCAGAATATTAGCTCAGGAGAGTGTCAGGATTTTAGTTATTGCTGGCAGCAGGGACTATATTAAGGACAGATTCCGGGCCTTTGTTAGATTCAGTGTCATGGCCTTAGTTAGGAGTAGTCAGGGCCTTAGTTAGGGAGAGCATTAGGGTTTCAGTTAGCATAAGATGCAGGAGATTATCTCGGGACAGAGTCAGGTTCCAGGCCAGAGATAGTGAAAGGAAATGACCAAGGGATAACGAGAAGACCTTAGTTATTCAGAGCATCAGGGCCTTAGTTAGCAGCAGCGTGAGCGCCTTAATCAGGACCAGCGCCAGGGCTTGATGTATGGACAGCATCAGAGCCTAACTAAGGTACAGCAACAGGGCCTAAGTGAGGCCTATCTTTAGGGCCTGAGTAAGGGACAGTATCAGGGCATGACTTAGGAGCAGCATAAAGGCCTCTGTAGGATCAGCATTAGGGTCTTGGTTAAAGCTATTATCAGGGCCTCCGTTAGGGATAGCCTCAAGGCCTCACTTAGGGACAGCGTCAGGGCTCACTGTGGGAAAGTTTCAGGACCTTGGTAAGACATGGGTCAGGCTATTAGCTCAGGATAATATCAGGTGTTCAGATATTGACGGCAGCAGGGCCTTAGTTAGAGGCAGTGTCAGGGCCTAAGTTAGGACTAGCATCAGAGCCTTTGTTAGGTACAGTGTCAGTGACTGAGTTAGGTGTAGTGTCAGAGCCTTAGTTAGGGACAGTGTCAGGGCCTGCATTAGGACGAGCCTCCAGGCCCCAGTTAGGGACAGGTTCACGGCCTCGGACCTAAATTCAGGGCCTCATTTACGGACAGAATCAGGGATTTAGCTAGCATAAGGGGATCTACAGCTGAAAGCAACCTGAACACCACCACAAGCAGATGCACAAGTGAACCATGCACGCTCCTATGAAGGAATATTCCACAGCAGTTGAGTACATTTTGTTTAAAGTTAGTAACACTATAAAAATTATGTTTTGAAGAAAACTATATTCAGAAGATGAAAGAATCTCGTTCTAAAGACTCTCTTTAGCTCATCTCGACATTAGCTAAAGAGAAGGTTAGGTTAAGGTCTAGGGAGAGTGTCAGGAAATGACCTAGGGCTAGTGTCAAGACCTTAGTTACTTAGCACATCAGGACCTAATTTAGGAGCAGTGAGTGTCAGGGCTTCGGGTAGGAACAGCGTCAGAGCCTGACTTAGGGAGTGGGACAGGGCCTGAGTGAGGCCTAGCGTCAGGGCCTTAGCTAGAGACAGTGTCAGGGCATGACTTAGGAGCAGCATAAGAGCCACGGTAGGATCAGCCTCAGGGGCTATGTTAAAGATATTATCAGGGCCTCTATTAGGGACAGCCTCAAGGCCTCACTTAGAGACAGCATCAGGGCTTCCTTAGGGACAGTTTCAGGACCTTGGTAAGAGATGGGTCAAGAAATTAGCTCAGGATAGTGTCAGGACTTTAGATATTGACGGCAGCAGGGCCTTAGTTAGGGACAGTGTCAGGCCCTGAATTAGGACGAACATCGAGGCCTTAGGTACGGACAGGGTCACAGCCTCGAGAGTAATTTTAGGCCCTTAGTTAAGGACAGCAGCAGGGCTGTAGTTAGCATAAGAGGCACGACATTTGCTAGGGACAAGGTCAGGTTATGGTCTAGGGATAGTGTCAGGAAAGGACCTAAGCATAGTGTCAAAACCTTAGTTACTGAGAGTATCAGATCCTTATTTAGAACCAGTGTCAGGGCTTCAGGTAGGGACAGCATCAGAGCCTGACTTAGGGAGAGCGTTAGGGTCTGAGTGAGGCCTAGCATCAGACACTTAGTGGGGGACACTATCGAGGCATGACTTAGGAGCAGCATCAGGGTCTCTGTTGGATCAGCCTTAGGGTCTTAGTTAAAGGCATGTGCAGGGTCTGAGTTAGTCACAGCATCAAGGCCTGAGTTAGTTAGGGAAAGCTTCAGGGCCTCACTTAGGGATAGCGTCAGGGCTTACTTTGGGACAGTGTCAGGACCTTGGTAAGACATGGGTCAGGTTATTAGCTCCGGATAATGTCAGGACTTTAGATGTTGATGGCAGCAGCCCTTAGTTAGAGACAGTGTCAGGCCCTGAGTTACGACTAGCATCAGAGCCTTTGTTAGATACAATGTACGGGACTGAATTAGGAGTAGAGTCAGGGCCTTAGTTAGTGACAGTGTCAGGGCCTGACTTAGGGAGAGCGACAGGGCCTGAGTGAGGCTTAGCATCAGGCCCTTAGCTGGGCACACTGTCAGGGCATGACTTTGGAGCAGCATCAGCGTCTTTGCTGGATCAGCATTAAGGTCTTCGTTAGGTACATGATCAGGGCCTGAATTAGTCAGAGCGTCAAGGCTTCAGTTAAGGAAAGCTTCAGGGCCTGAGGTAGGGACAGCCTCAGGTCTTCACTTAGGGACAGCGTCAGGGCTTACTTTGGGACAGTTTCAGGACCTTGGAAAGACATAGGTCAGGATATTAGCTCAGGATAATGTCAGGACTTTTGATAGTGATGGCAGCAGGGCCTTAGTTACAGACGGTTTCAGGGCCTGAGTTAGGCCTAGCATCAGAGACTTTGTTAGGTACAGTGTAAGGGACTGAGTTAGGAGTAGTGTCAGGGCCTTGCTTAGGGACAGTGTCAGGGTCTGATTTAGGTGTACTGTCTGAGACCTAGTTAGGGACAGTGCTAGGGCCTGAGTTAGGATTAGTGTCAAGGCCTTATTTAGGACCAATTTTAGGGCTTTAGTTTGGACTAGCATCAGAGCCATTGTTAGGAATCGTATGAGGGCCTGAGTTAGGCATACTATCAGGGCCTTAGTTAGGGACAGTTTTAGGGCCTGAGTTAGGATTGGTGTCAAGGCCTTATTTAGGACCAATTTTAGGGCTTTAGTTTGGACTAGCAACAAAGCCTTTGTTAGGTATCATGTCGGGGCCTCCGTTAGGTGTAGTGTCAGGGCCATTGTTAGGGACAGTATCAGGGCCTGACTTAGGAGAAGGTCAGGGCCTTAGCCAGGGAAAGTGTCAGGGCCTTAGTTAGGGACATTATCAGGGCCTGAATTAGCAGTAGTGTCAAAAGTCCTTAGTGAGGAGAGTAAGGAGTAAGTCAGGACTCAGGCCCTGACACTGTTCTTAAATAAGGCCCTGACATTACCTGTAACACAGGTCTTGATCTGATTCCTATCATAGGCGCTGATGTTGGACTTAACTAAGGCCCTGACACTGGTCCTAACTCAAGCTGTGACACTACTCTTAACTCAGGCCCTGACACTGTCCCTAACAAAGCCTCTGAAACTACTCCTAAATCAGGCACTGACACTGTCTCTAAGGCCCTGACATACACCTAACTCAGGCCTTGACACTGTCTCTAACTGAGGCCCTGATACTACTCCAACCTCAGCACTGACACTGTCACTAACTAAGGCCCTGACACTATTCATAGCTCACGCCCTAACACGACTCCTAAATCATACCCTGACAATGTCCCTAACTAAGGCCCTGACACTATTCCTAACTCAGGCGCTGACACAATACTTAAGGAAGGCCCTGACATTACTCCTAACTCAGGCCCTGAAAAGGTCCCTAACTAAGGCCGACACAACTCCTAACTCAGGCACTAACACTGTCCCTAAATAAGGCCCTGAAACTATTCCTAACTGAAGCGCTGATACAATACCTAACGAAGGCACTGATGCTACTCCTAACTAAGACCCTGACACTACTCCTATCTCAAGCAATGACACTGTCCCTAACTTAGGCCCTGACTCTACTCCTGACTCAGGCACTGACACTGGCCCTAACTTAGGCCCTGACACTACTCCTAACTAAGTAACTGACACTGTCCCTAACTAAGGCCCGGACACTACTCCTTACTCAGGCACTGACAATGTCACTAACTAAGGCTGTGACACTACTCCCAGAATAGGCACTGAGACTGTCCCTAAATATGCCCTGACAGTATTCTGAACTCAGGCACTGACACTCTCCTTAACTAAGGCCCTGATACTACTTCCACCTCAGGCACTGACACTCTCCCTAAGTAAGCCCTGACATTACTCCCAATTCCGGCATTGACACTTTTGCTAACTAAGGCCCTGAAATTACTCACAACTGAGGCCCTTACACTGTTACTAACTACAGGTCTGAGACTACGCCTAACTCAGGCACTGGCACTGTCCGTAACTTAGGCTCTGGCACTATTCCTAACTCAGACACTGACGCTGTCCCTTAACTAAGGGTCTGACCCTACTCCCAACTCAGACAGTGACACTCTCCCAAATTAAGGCCTTGACACTACCCTTAACTCAGGCCCTGACACAGTCCATAATAAAGACCCTGAAACTAATCCCAACTCAGGCCCTGGCACTGTCCGTAACTAAGGGCCTGACACTACTCCCATCTCAGCAACTGACACCATCCCTAACTAGGGCCCTGACACTACTCCCAACTCAGGCACTGGTGCGGTCTCTAACTAAGGCACTGGCACTACTCCCAACTCAGGCACTGACACTCTCCCTAATTAAGGTCCTGACACTACTCCCAACTCAGGCACTGACACTGTCCCTAACTAAGGCCCTGACACTACTCCTAACTCAGGCACTGACACTACCGTAAATAAGGCCCTGACTCCACTCCTAACTCAGGCACTGTCACTGTCACTAAATAAGGCCATTACACTTCTCTTAACTCAACAACTGACACTCTCCGTAACTAAGGCTTTGACACAATACTTAACTCATGCCCTGACACTATCCTTAACTGAGACCCTGAGAGTACTCCCAACCCCGTCACTGACACTGTTCCTAAATACGGCCCAGAGACTACTCCCAATTCAGGCCCTGACACTGTCCCTAACTAAGGCCCTGACATTACTCCCATCTCAGCCACTGACACTGTCCCTAAGGCCCTGACACTACCTCCAACTCAGGCACTGACACTATCCCTAACTACAGCCCTGACACTTCTCCTAACTCAGGCACTGACACTGTCCCTAACTAATGTCCTGACACAACTCCCAACTCAGGCACTGACATTTTTCCTAACAAAGGCCCTGACACTAATCCCAACATTGGCACTGAGACTGTCCCGAAATACGCCCTGACAGTACTCCCAACTCAGGCACTGACACTGTCCCTAACTAAGGCCCTGACACTACTCCCAAACTAGGCACTGACATTGTCCCTAACTAAGGCCCTGACATTACTCTCAACTCAGGCACTAACACTGTCCCTAACTAAGGACTTGACACTACTCTTAACTCAGGCCCTGGCACAGTCCCTAACAAAGGCCTGACACTACTCCCAAATCAGGCACTGACACTGTCCCTAACTAATATCCTGACACAACTCCCAACTCAGGCACTGACATTGTTCCTAACAAAGGCCCTGACACTAATCCAAACATAGACACTGAGACTGTCCCGAAATACGCCCTCACAATACTCCCAACTTAGGCACTGACACTGTCCCTAACTAAGGCCCTGACACTACTCCCAAACTAGGCACTGACATTGGCCCTAACTAAGGCCCTGACATTACTCTCAACTCAGGCACTAACACTGTCCCTCACTAAGGACTTGACACTACTCTTAACACAGGCCCTGGCACAGTCCCTAACAAAGGCCTGCCACTACCCCCAACTCTGGCACTGAGAGTGTCCCTAACTACGGCCATCACACTACTCCTAACTCAGGCACTGACGCTGTCCCTAAGTAAGGCCCTGACACTACTCCCAACGCAGGCACTGACGCTGTCGCTAACTAAGGCTCTGACACTACTCCCAACACAGGCATTGACACTGTCCCTAGCTAAGGCCCTCACACTACTACTTACTTAGGCACTGACACGCTACCTAACTAAGGCCCTGAGACTACTTCTACCTCAGACCCTGACACTGTCCCTAACGAAAGGCCTGATACTACTCCCAACACAGGAACTGACACTCTCCCTAACTAAGGCCTTGACACTAGTTTTAACTCATGCCCTGATGCTGTCCCCAAAAAAGACCCTGAGACTATTCCCAACGCAGGCACTGACACTCTCCCTAACTAAGACCCTGACACTACTCCCATCACAGCCACTGACACTGTCCCTAACTAGGCCCTGACACTATTCCCAACTCAGGCACTGACACTGTCCCTAACTAAGGCCCTGACACTACTCCCAACTCCGACACTGACACTTTCTCTAACTAAGGCCCTGAAACTACTCACAACTCAGGCACTGACCCTGTCCCTAACTAGGCACTGACCCTGTCCCTAAATAGGCCCTGAAACTACTCACAACTCAGGCCCTGACACTGTTCCTAACTACCGGTCTCAGACTACTCCTAACTTAGGCCCTGACACTATTCCTAACACAGTCACTGACACTGTCCCTAACTAAGGTCCTGAGACTATTTCTAACTCAGACCCCGACACTGTCCATAACTTAGGCCATGTCACTACTCCCAACTCAGGCACTGACGTTGTTCCTAACTAAGGTTCTGACACTACTCCAAACTGAGACACTGACACTCTTCCAAATTAAGGCCTTGACACTACTCTTAATTCAGGCCCTGACACTGTCCATAATAAAGACCCTGACAAAAATCCCAACTTAGGCACTGACAATGTCCGTAACTAAGGCCCTGACACTATTCCCATCTCAGCCACTGACACTGTCCTTAACTATGGCCCTGACACTACTCCCAACGCAAGCACTGGTGCTGTCCCTAACTAAAGCACTGGCACTACTCCCAACTCGCCCTGGCGCTGTCCCTAACTAAGGCTCTGACACTACTCCCAATTCAGGCAATGACAGTGTCCCTAACTGAGGCAATGAAACTACTCCCAACTCAAGCACTAAGGCTCTGGATCATTGTGATGACAAGCGCCATGGAGCATTGTGATGACAAGGGCCATGGAGAATTGTGATGACGGGTCCTGAAGCATTGTGGTGACAAGGGCCATGGAGCATTTTGATGACAGGGCTCATGGGGCATTGTGATGAAAGTGGTGATGGAGCATTGTCATTAAAGTGGTCATGGAACATTGTGATAAAAGTGGTCATGTAGCATTGTGATGAAAAGTGCTATGGAGCATTGGGATGACAGGGTTCATGGAGCATTGTGATGACAAGGGCCATTGAGCATTGTGATGGCAGGGCTCATGTGGCATTATGATGACAGTGGTCCTGGAGCAATGTGATGAACGTTGTCATGGAGCACTGTGATTACAGGTGCCATGGAGAATTGTGATGACAAAGGCCAGGGAACATTGTGCTGACAGGGCTCATGGAGCATTGTGATGAAAGGGGTCATGGCTCATTGTGATGACAGGGGGCCTGGAACTTTGTGATGACAGGGGTCACGGGGCATTGTGATGACAAGGGCCATGGAACATTTTGATGACAGTGGTCATATGGCATTTTGAATGACAGGGGCCATGAAGCATTGTGATAACAAGAGTCATGGAGACTTGTGATGACAGGGGGCATGGAGCTTTGTGATTTCACAGGATGTAGCATTTTAGACAAGGGTCATGGAGCATTGTGATGAAAGGGGTCATGGAGCATTGTGATGACAATGGCATATAGCATTGTGATGACAAAGGTCATGGAGCATTGTGATGACAGGGGTTATGGAGCATTGTGATGACAAGGGCGTGGAGCATTGTGATGACAGTGGTCATGGAACATTGTGACGATAAGGGCATCGAGCCGAGTTAGGGACAGTCTAGCGGCCTTGGGACTAAATTCAGTGCCTGAATTAGGCACAGCATAAGGTCTTTAGTTAGCATAAGAGGCAAGACTTTAGCTCGGGACAGGGTTAGGGTAAAGGCTTGGAATCATGTCAGGAAATGACCTAAGGAGAGTGTGAAGACCTTTGTTACTGAGACCCTCAGGGACTTCTTCAGAAGCAGTGTTAGGGCTTCAGGTAGGGACAGCATCAGGGCCAGACTTAGAGAGAGACAGGGCCTGATTGAGGCCTAGCGACAGGCCCTTAGCTGAGGACACTGTTAGGGCATGACTTAGGAACAGAATCAGCGCCTCTGTTGGATCAGCCTTAGCGTCTTTGTTACAGATATGATCAGGGCCTGACTTAATCACAGCTTCAGGGCCTCAGTTAGGGAAAGCTTCAGGGCCTGAGTTAGGGACAGCCTCAGTTCTTAACATAGGGACAGCGACAGGGCTTTCTTAGGGACAGTGTCAGGACCTGGGTTAGAAATATGTCAGGATATTAACTCAGGCTAGTGTCCAGTTTTCAGTTATTGCTGACAGCAGGGCCTATATTAGGGGCAAATTCTGAGCCTTACTTAGAGACAGTGTCAGGGCCTGAGTTAGGACTACCATCAGAGCCCTTGTAAAGTACAGTGTCAGGGACTGAGTTAGGTGTAGTGTCAGGGCTTTAGTTAGGGACAGTGTCAGCGCCTCAGTTAGGATGAGCCTCCAACCTGAGTTAGGGACAGGTTGATGGCCTCGGGACTAATTTCAGGCTCTTAGTTAGAGACAGCATCAGGGATTTAGTTAGCATAAGAGGCTCGACAATAGCTAAAGACAAGTTTAGGTTAAGATCTAGGGATAGTGTCAGGAAATGACCTAGGGATAGTGTCAAGACCATAGCTAATTAGAGCATCAGTGCCTAATTTAGGCCCAGTGTCAGGGCTTCAGGTAGGGACAGAGTCTTAGCCTGACTTAGGGAGAGCGACAGGGCCTGAGTGATGCCTAGAGTCAGGGCCTTAGCTACGGACAGCGTCAGGGCATGACATAGGATCAACATAAGGGTCTCTGTAAAATCAGCATTAGAGTTTAGTTAAAGACATTATCAGGACCTCTGTGAGGGACAGCCTCAGGGCCTCACTTAGGGACAGTGTCAGGGCTAACTTTGGGAGAGTTTCAGGACCTTGGTAAGACATGGGTCAGGATATTAGCTCAGGATAATGTCAGGACTTTAGATATTGATGGTAGCAGCGCCTACGTTAGGGAAAGTTTCAAGGCGTTAGTTAGGAGTAGCGGGCCTCTGAAAGGTCCAGTGTCAGATCCCCAGTTAGCAATAGTGTTAGGGCCTTAGTTCGGGACAGTGTCAGGGCCGGATGTAGGGCGAGCATCTAGGCCTTAGTTCGGGACAGTTTCATGGTCTTGGGACTATATTCAGTGCCTGAGGTAGGCACAGCCTAAGGGCTTCATTTAGCATAAGAGGCAGGACATTAGCTAGTGACCGTGTCAGTTTAACATCTAGGGATAGTGTCAGGAAATGACCTAAGGATAGTGTGAAGACCTTTGTTACGGAGACTCTCAGGGCCTTATTCAGAACCAGTGTTAGGGCTTCAGGTAGGGACAGCATCAGAGCCTGACTTAGGGAGAGCGTTAGGGTCTGAGTGAGGCCTAGCATCAGACACTTAGTGGGGGACACTATCGAGGCATGACTTAGGAGCAGCATCAGGGTCTCTGTTGGATCAGCCTTAGGGTCTTAGTTAAAGGCATGTGCAGGGTCTGAGTTAGTCACAGCATCAAGGCCTGAGTTAGTTAGGGAAAGCTTCAGGGCCTCACTTAGGGATAGCGTCAGGGCTTACTTTGGGACAGTGTCAGGACCTTGGTAAGACATGGGTCAGGTTATTAGCTCCGGATAATGTCAGGACTTTAGATGTTGATGGCAGCAGCCCTTAGTTAGAGACAGTGTCAGGCCCTGAGTTACGACTAGCATCAGAGCCTTTGTTAGATACAATGTACGGGACTGAATTAGGAGTAGAGTCAGGGCCTTAGTTAGTGACAGTGTCAGGGCCTGACTTAGGGAGAGCGACAGGGCCTGAGTGAGGCTTAGCATCAGGCCCTTAGCTGGGCACACTGTCAGGGCATGACTTTGGAGGAGCATCAGCGTCTTTGCTGGATCAGCATTAAGGTCTTCGTTAGGTACATGATCAGGGCCTGAATTAGTCAGAGCTTCAAGGCTTCAGTTAAGGAAAGCTTCAGGGCCTGAGGTAGGGACAGCCTCAGGTCTTCACTTAGGGACAGCGTCAGGGCTTACTTTGGGACAGTTTCAGGACCTTGGAAAGACATAGGTCAGGATATTAGCTCAGGATAATGTCAGGACTTTTGATAGTGATGGCAGCAGGGCCTTAGTTACAGACGGTTTCAGGGCCTGAGTTAGGCCTAGCATCAGAGACTTTGTTAGGTACAGTGTAAGGGACTGAGTTAGGAGTAGTGTCAGGGCCTTGCTTAGGGACAGTGTCAGGGTCTGATTTAGGTGTACTGTCTGAGACCTAGTTAGGGACAGTGCTAGGGCCTGAGTTAGGATTAGTGTCAAGGCCTTATTTAGGACCAATTTCAGGGCCTTAGTTTGGACTAGCATCAGAGCCATTGTTAGGAATCGTATGAGGGCCTGAGTTAGGCATACTATCAGGGCCTTAGTTAGGGACAGTTTTAGGGCCTGAGTTAGGATTGGTGTCAAGGCCTTATTTAGGACCAATTTTAGGGCTTTAGTTTGGACTAGCAACAAAGCCTTTGTTAGGTATCATGTCGGGGCCTCCGTTAGGTGTAGTGTCAGGGCCATTGTTAGGGACAGTATCAGGGCCTGACTTAGGAGAAGGTCAGGGCCTTAGCCAGGGAAAGTGTCAGGGCCTTAGTTAGGGACATTATCAGGGCCTGAATTAGCAGTAGTGTCAAAAGTCCTTAGTGAGGAGAGAAAGGAGTAAGTCAGGACTCAGGCCCTGACACTGTTCTTAAATAAGGCCCTGACATTACCTGTAACACAGGTCCTGATCTGATTCCTATCATAGGCGCTGATGTTGGACTTAACTAAGGCCCTGACACTGGTCCTAAGTACAGCTGTGACACTACTCTTAACTCAGGCCCTGACACTGTCCCTAACAAAGCCTCTGGCACTAATCCTAAATCAGGCACTGACACTCTCCCTAACTAAGGCCCTGACATACACCTAACTCAGGCCCTGACACTGTCTCTAACTAAGGCCCTGATACTACTCCAAACTCAGCACTGACACTGTCACTAACTAAGGCCCTGACAGTATTCATAGCTCACACCCTAACACAACTCCTAAATCATGCCTTGACAATGTCCCTAACTAAGGCCCTGACACTATTCCTAACTCAGGCGCTGACACTATACTTAAGGAAGGCCCTGACATTACTCCTAACTCAGGCCCTGACAAGGTCCCTAACTAAGGCCGACACAACTCCTAACTCAGGCACTAACACTGTCCTTAAATAAGGCCCTGAAACTATTCCTAACTGAGGCGCTGATACAATACCTAACGAAGGCACTGATGCTACTCCTAACTAAGGCTCTGACACTACTCCTATCTCAAGCAATGACACTGTCCCTAACTTAGGCCCTGACTCTACTCCTGACTCAGGCACTGACACTTGCCCTAACTTAGGCCCTGACACTACTCTTAACTAAGCAACTGACACTGTCCCTAACTAAGGCCCGGACACTACTCCTTACTCAGGCACTGACAATGTCACTAACTAAGGCCGTGACACTATTCCCAAAATAGGCACTGAGACTGTCCCTAAATATGCCCTGACAGTACTCCGAACTCAGGCACTGACACTGTCCTTAACTAAGGCCCTGATACTACTTCCACCTCAGGCACTGACACTTTCCTTAAGTAAGCCCTGACATTACTCCCAATTCCGGCATTGACACTTTCGCTAACTAAGGCCCTGAAACTACTCACATCTCAGGCCCTTACACTGTTACTAACTACCGGTCTCAGACTACTCCTAACTCAGGCCCTGGCACTGTCCGTAACTTAGGCTCTGGCACTATTCCTAGCTCAGACACTGACGCTGTCCCTTTACTAAGGGTCTGAACCTACTCGCAACTCAGACAGTGACACTCTCCCAAATTAAGGCCTTGACACTACTCTTAAGTCAGGACCTGACACAGTCCATAATGAAGACCCTGAAACTAATCCCAACCCAGGCCCTGGCACTGTCCGAAACTAAGGGCCTGACACTACTCCCATCTCAGCAACTGACACCATCCCTAACTAGGGCCCTGACACTACTCCCTACTCAGGCACTGGCGCGGTCTCTAACTAAGGCACTGGCACTACTCCCAACTCAGGCACTGCCACTCTCCATAATTAAGGTCCTGACACTACTCCCAACTCGGGCACTGACACTGTCCCTAACTAAAGCCCTGACACTACTCCTAACGCAGGCACTGACACTACTGTAAATAAGGCCCTGACTCCACTCCTAACTCAGGCACTGTCACTGTCACTAAATAAGGCCATTACACTTCTCTTAACTCAACAACTGACACTCTCCGTAAATAAGGCTTTGACGCAATACTTAACTCATGCTCTGACACTGACCTTAACTAAGACCCTGAGAGTACTCCCAATTCAGTCACTGACACTGTTCCTCACTACGGCCCAGAGACTACTCCCAATTCAGGCCCTGACACTGTCCCTAACTAAGGCACTGATATTACTCCCAAACTAGGCACTGACATTGTCCCTAACTAAGGCCCTGACATTACTCTCAACTCAGGCACTAACACTGTCCCTAACTACGGACTTGACACTACTCTTAACTCAGGCCCTGGCACAGTCCCTAACAAAGGCCTGCCACTACCCCGAACTCTGGCACTGAGAGTGTCCCTAACTACGGCCATCACATTACTCTAAACTCAGACACTGAACGCTGTCCCTAAGTAAGGCCCTCACACTACTCCCAACGCAGGCACTGAGGCTGTTCGTAACTAAGGCTCTGACACTACCCCCAACAAAGGCATTGACACTGTCCCTAAGTAAGGCCCTCACACTACTACTCACTTAGGCACTGACAAGTTACCTAACTAAGGCCCTGAGACTACTTCTACCTCAGACGCTTACACTGTCCCTAACGAAGGGCCTGATACTACTCCCAACACAGGCACTGACACTCTTCCTAACTAAGGCCTTCACACTACTTTTAACTCATGCCCTGATGCTGTCCCCAAAAAAGACCCTGAGACTATTCCCAACTCAGGCACTGACACTCTCCCTAACTAAGACACTGGCACTACTCCCATCTCAGCCACTGACACTGTCCCTAATGCCCTGACACTACTTCCAACTCAGGCACTGACACAGTCCCTAACTAGGCCCTGACACTACTCCAAACTCAGGCACTGACACTGTCCCTAACTAAGGCCCTGACATAACTCCCAACTCCGGCTCTGACACTTTCTCTAACTAAGGCCCTGAAACTATTCACAACTCATGCACTGACCCTGTCCCTAACTAGGCCCTGACAGTACTCCCAACTCAGGCACTGACACTGTCCCTACCTAAGTCCCTGACATAACTCCCAAATCCGGCACTGACACTTTCTCTAACTAACTCCCTGAAACTACTCACAACTCAGGCCCTGACACTGTTCCTAACTACCGGTCTCAGACTACTCCTAACTTAGACCCTGACACTATTCCTAACACAGTCACTGACACTGTCCCTAACTAATGTCCTGAGACTATTCCTAAATCAGACCCTGACACTGTCCATAACTTAGGCCATGTCACTACTCCCAACTCAGGCACTGACGCTCTTCCTAAGGGTCTGACACTACTCCAAACTGAGACACTGACACTCTTCCAAATTAAGGCCTTGACACTACTCTTAACTCAGGCCCTGACACTGTCCATAATAAAGACCCCGACAAAAATCCCAACTTAGGCACTGACAATGTCCGTAACTAAGGCCCTGACACTATTCCCATCTCAGCCACTGACACTGTCCCTAACTATGGCCCTGACACTACTCCCAACGCAAGCACTGGCACTGTCCCTAACTAAGGCACTGGCACTAATCCCAACTCGCCCTGGCGCTGTCCCTAACTAAGGCTCTGACACTATTCCCAATTCAGGCAATGACAGTGTCCCTAACTGAGGCAATGATACTACTCGCAACTCAAGCACTAAGCCTCTGGATCATTGTGATGACAAGCGTCATGGAGCACTGTGATGACAAATGCCATGGAGAATTGTGGTGACGGGTCCTGGGGCATTGTGGTGACAAGGGCCATGGAGCATTTTGATGACAGGGATCATGGGGCATTGTGATGAAAGTGGTCATGTAGCATTGTGATGAAAAGTGCTATGGAGCATTGGGATGACAGGGGTCATGGAGCATTGTGATGACAAATGCGTGGAGATTTGTGATGACGAGGACCATGGAGCATTGAGATTATAAGGCTCATGCAGCATTGTGATGACAGGGGACATGGAGCATTTTAATGACAAGGGACTTGGAGCATTGTGATGACAGAGGTCATGGAGCATTGTGGTGACCACTGGCATGGAGCATTGTGAAGAAAGGGGTACTGTAACATTGTGATGAAAGGTCAAGGAGCATTTTGATTACAAGGATCATGGAGCATTGTGAAGACAAGGGCCATGGAGCATTGTGATGACAGGGCTCATGTGGCATTATGATGACAGTGGTCCTGGAGCAATGTGATGAACGTTGTCATGGAGCACTGTGATTACAGGGGCCATGGAGAATTGTGATGACAAAGGCCAGGGAACATTGTGATGACAGGGCTCATGGAGCATTGTGATGAAAGGGGTCATGGCTCATTGTGATGACAGGGGGCCTGGAACATTGTGATGACAGGTGTCACGGGGCATTGTGATGACAAGGGCCATGGAACATTTTGATGACAGTGGTCATATGGCATTTTGAATGACAGGGGCCATGAAGCATTGTGATAACAAGAGTCATGGAGACTTGTGATGACAGGGGGCATGGAGCTTTGTGATTTCACAGGATGTAGCATTTTAGACAAGGGTCATGGAGCATTGTGATGAAAGGGGTCATGGAGCATTGTGATGACAATGGCATATAGCATTGTGATGACAAAGGTCATGGAGCATTGTGATGACAGGGGTTATGGAGCATTGTGATGACAAGGGCGTGGAGCATTGTGATGACAGTGGTCATGGAACATTGTGACGATAAGGGCATCGAGCCGAGTTAGGGACAGTCTAGTGGCCTTGGGACTAAATTCAGTGCCTGAATTAGGCACAGCATAAGGTCTTTAGTTAGCATAAGAGGCAAGACTTTCGCTCGGGACAAGGTTAGGGTAAAGGCTTGGAATCATGTCAGGAAATGACCTAAGGAGAGTGTGAAGACCTTTGTTACTGAGACCCTCAGGGACTTCTTCAGAAGCAGTGTTAGGGCTTCAGGTAGGGACAGCATCAGGGCCAGACTTAGAGAGAGACAGGGCCTGATTGAGGCCTAGCGACAGGCCCTTAGCTGAGGACACTGTTAGGGCATGACTTAGGAACAGAATCAGCGCCTCTGTTGGATCAGCCTTAGCGTCTTTGTTACAGATATGATCAGGGCCTGACTTAATCACAGCTTCAGGGCCTCAGTTAGGGAAAGCTTCAGGGCCTGAGTTAGGGACAGCCTCAGTTCTTAACATAGGGACAGCGACAGGGCTTTCTTAGGGACAGTGTCAGGACCTGGGTTAGAAATATGTCAGGATATTAACTCAGGCTAGTGTCCAGTTTTCAGTTATTGCTGACAGCAGGGCCTATATTAGGGGCAAATTCTGAGCCTTACTTAGAGACAGTGTCAGGGCCTGAGTTAGGACTAGCATCAGAGCCCTTGTAAAGTACAGTGTCAGGGACTGAGTTAGGTGTAGTGTCAGGGCTTTAGTTAGGGACAGTGTCAGCGCCTCAGTTAGGATGAGCCTCCAACCTGAGCTAGGGACAGGTTGACGGCCTCGGGACCAATTTCAGGCTCTTAGTTAGAGACAGCATCAGGGATTTAGTTAGCATAAGAAGCTCGACAATAGCTAAAGACAAGTTTAGGTTAAGATCTAGGGTTAGTGTCAGGAAATGACCTAGGGATAGTGTCAAGACCATAGCTAATTAGAGCATCAGTGCCTAATTTAGGCCCAGTGTCAGGGCTTCAGGTAGGGACAGAGTCTTAGCCTGACTTAGGGAGAGTGACAGGGCCTGAGTGATGCCTAGAGTCAGGGCCTTAGCTACGGACAGCGTCAGGGCATGACATAGGATCAACATAAGGGTCTCTGTAAAATCAGCATTAGAGTTTAGTTAAAGACATTATCAGGACCTCTGTGAGGGACAGCCTCAGGGCCTCACTTAGGGACAGTGTCAGGGCTAACTTTGGGAGAGTTTCAGGACCTTGGTAAGACATGGGTCAGGATATTAGCTCAGGATAATGTCAGGACTTTAGATATTGATGGTAGCAGCGCCTACGTTAGGGAAAGTTTCAAGGCGTTAGTTAGGAGTAGCGGGCCTCTGATAGGTCCAGTGTCAGATCCCCAGTTAGCAATAGTGTTAGGGCCTTAGTTCGGGACAGTGTCAGGGCCGGATGTAGGGCGAGCATCTAGGCCTTAGTTCGGGACAGTTTCATGGTCTTGGGACTAAATTCAGTGCCTGAGGTAGGCACAGCCTAAGGGCTTCATTTAGCATAAGAGGCAGGACATTAGCTAGTGACCGTGTCAGTTTAACATCTAGGGATAGTGTCAGGAAATGACCTAAGGATAGTGTGAAGACCTTTGTTACGGAGACTCTCAGGGCCTTATTCAGAACCAGTGTTAGGGCTTCAGGTAGGGACAGCATCAGAGCCTGACTTAGGGAGAGCGTTAGGGTCTGAGTGAGGCCTAGCATCAGACACTTAGTGGGGGACACTATCGAGGCATGACTTAGGAGCAGCATCAGGGTCTCTGTTGGATCAGCCTTAGGGTCTTAGTTAAAGGCATGTGCAGGGTCTGAGTTAGTCACAGCATCAAGGCCTGAGTTAGTTAGGGAAAGCTTCAGGGCCTCACTTAGGGACAGCGTCAGGGCTTACTTTGGGACAGTGTCAGGACCTTGGTAAGACATGGGTCAGGTTATTAGCTCCGGATAATGTCAGGACTTTAGATGTTGCTGGCAGCAGCCCTTAGTTAGAGACAGTGTCAGGCCCTGAGTTACGACTAGCCTCTGAGCCTTTGTTAGATACAATGTACGGGACTGAATTAGGAGTAGAGTCAGGGCCTTAGTTATTGACAGTGTCAGGGCCTGACTTAGGGAGAGCGACAGGGCCTGAGTGAGGCTTAGCATCAGGCCCTTAGCTGGGCACACTGTCAGGGCATGACTTTGGAGCAGCATCAGCGTCTTTGCTGGATCAGCATTAAGGTCTTCATTAGGTACATGATCAGGGCCTGAATTAGTCAGAGCTTCAAGGCTTCAGTTAAGGAAAGCTTCAGGGCCTGATTTAGGGACAGCCTCAGGTCTTCACTTAGCGACAGCATCAGGGCTTACTTTTGGACAGTTTCAGGACCTTGGAAAGACATAGGTCAGGATATTAGCTCAGGATAATGTCAGGACTTTTGATAGTGATGGCAGCAGGGCCTTAGTTACAGACGGTTTCAGGGCCTGAGTTAGGCCTAGCATCAGAGACTTTGTTAGGTACAGTGTAAGGGACTGAGTTAGGAGTAGTGTCAGGGCCTTGCTTAGGGACAGTGTCAGGGTCTGATTTAGGTGTACTGTCTGAGACCTAGTTAGGGACAGTGCTAGGGCCTGAGTTAGGATTAGTGTCAAGGCCTTATTTAGGACCAATTTCAGGGCCTTAGTTTGGACTAGCATCAGAGCCATTGTTAGGAATCGTATGAGGGCCTGAGTTAGGCATACTATCAGGGCCTTAGTTAGGGACAGTTTTAGGGCCTGAGTTAGGATTGGTGTCAAGGCCTTATTTAGGACCAATTTTAGGGCTTTAGTTTGGACTAGCAACAAAGCCTTTGTTAGGTATCATGTCGGGGCCTCCGTTAGGTGTAGTGTCAGGGCCATTGTTAGGGACAGTATCAGGGCCTGACTTAGGAGAAGGTCAGGGCCTTAGCCAGGGAAAGTGTCAGGGCCTTAGTTAGGGACATTATCAGGGCCTGAATTAGCAGTAGTGTCAAAAGTCCTTAGTGAGGAGAGAAAGGAGTAAGTCAGGACTCAGGCCCTGACACTGTTCTTAAATAAGGCCCTGACATTACCTGTAACACAGGTCCTGATCTGATTCCTATCATAGGCGCTGATGTTGGACTTAACTAAGGCCCTGACACTGGTCCTAAGTACAGCTGTGACACTACTCTTAACTCAGGCCCTGACACTGTCCCTAACAAAGCCTCTGGCACTACTCCTAAATCAGGCACTGACACTCTCCCTAACTAAGGCCCTGACATACACCTAACTCAGGCCCTGACACTGTCTCTAACTAAGGCCCTGATACTACTCCAAACTCAGCACTGACACTGTCACTAACTAAGGCCCTGACAGTATTCATAGCTCACACCCTAACACAACTCCTAAATCATGCCTTGACAATGTCCCTAACTAAGGCCCTGACACTATTCCTAACTCAGGCGCTGACACTATACTTAAGGAAGGCCCTGACATTACTCCTAACTCAGGCCCTGACAAGGTCCCTAACTAAGGCCGACACAACTCCTAACTCAGGCACTAACACTGTCCTTAAATAAGGCCCTGAAACTATTCCTAACTGAGGCGCTGATACAATACCTAACGAAGGCACTGATGCTACTCCTAACTAAGGCTCTGACACTACTCCTATCTCAAGCAATGACACTGTCCCTAACTTAGGCCCTGACTCTACTCCTGACTCAGGCACTGACACTTGCCCTAACTTAGGCCCTGACACTACTCTTAACTAAGCAACTGACACTGTCCCTAACTAAGGCCCGGACACTACTCCTTACTCAGGCACTGACAATGTCACTAACTAAGGCCGTGACACTATTCCCAAAATAGGCACTGAGACTGTCCCTAAATATGCCCTGACAGTACTCCGAACTCAGGCACTGACACTGTCCTTAACTAAGGCCCTGATACTACTTCCACCTCAGGCACTGACACTTTCCTTAAGTAAGCCCTGACATTACTCCCAATTCCGGCATTGACACTTTCGCTAACTAAGGCCCTGAAACTACTCACATCTCAGGCCCTTACACTGTTACTAACTACCGGTCTCAGACTACTCCTAACTCAGGCCCTGGCACTGTCCGTAACTTAGGCTCTGGCACTATTCCTAGCTCAGACACTGACGCTGTCCCTTTACTAAGGGTCTGAACCTACTCGCAACTCAGACAGTGACACTCTCCCAAATTAAGGCCTTGACACTACTCTTAAGTCAGGACCTGACACAGTCCATAATGAAGACCCTGAAACTAATCCCAACCCAGGCCCTGGCACTGTCCGAAACTAAGGGCCTGACACTACTCCCATCTCAGCAACTGACACCATCCCTAACTAGGGCCCTGACACTACTCCCTACTCAGGCACTGGCGCGGTCTCTAACTAAGGCACTGGCACTACTCCCAACTCAGGCACTGCCACTCTCCATAATTAAGGTCCTGACACTACTCCCAACTCGGGCACTGACACTGTCCCTAACTAAAGCCCTGACACTACTCCTAACGCAGGCACTGACACTACTGTAAATAAGGCCCTGACTCCACTCCTAACTCAGGCACTGTCACTGTCACTAAATAAGGCCATTACACTTCTCTTAACTCAACAACTGACACTCTCCGTAAATAAGGCTTTGACACAATACTTAACTCATGCTCTGACACTGACCTTAACTAAGACCCTGAGAGTACTCCCAATTCAGTCACTGACACTGTTCCTCACTACGGCCCAGAGACTACTCCCAATTCAGGCCCTGACACTGTCCCTAACTAAGGCACTGATATTACTCCCAAACTAGGCACTGACATTGTCCCTAACTAAGGCCCTGACATTACTCTCAACTCAGGCACTAACACTGTCCCTAACTACGGACTTGACACTACTCTTAACTCAGGCCCTGGCACAGTCCCTAACAAAGGCCTGCCACTACTCCGAACTCTGGCACTGAGAGTGTCCCTAACTACGGCCATCACATTACTCTAAACTCAGACACTGACGCTGTCCCTAAGTAAGGCCCTCACACTACTCCCAACGCAGGCACTGAGGCTGTTCGTAACTAAGGCTCTGACACTACCCCCAACAAAGGCATTGACACTGTCCCTAAGTAAGGCCCTCACACTACTACTCACTTAGGCACTGACAAGTTACCTAACTAAGGCCCTGAGACTACTTCTACCTCAGACGCTTACACTGTCCCTAACGAAGGGCCTGATACTACTCCCAACACAGGCACTGACACTCTTCCTAACTAAGGCCTTCACACTACTTTTAACTCATGCCCTGATGCTGTCCCCAAAAAAGACCCTGAGACTATTCCCAACTCAGGCACTGACACTCTCCCTAACTAAGACACTGGCACTACTCCCATCTCAGCCACTGACACTGTCCTTAATGCCCTGACACTACTTCCAACTCAGGCACTGACACAGTCCCTAACTAGGCCCTGACACTACTCCAAACTCAGGCACTGACACTGTCCCTAACTAAGGCCCTGACATAACTCCCAACTCCGGCTCTGACACTTTCTCTAACTAAGGCCCTGAAACTATTCACAACTCATGCACTGACCCTGTCCCTAACTAGGCCCTGACAGTACTCCCAACTCAGGCACTGACACTGTCCCTACCTAAGTCCCTGACATAACTCCCAAATCCGGCACTGACACTTTCTCTAACTAACTCCCTGAAACTACTCACAACTCAGGCCCTGACACTGTTCCTAACTACCGGTCTCAGACTACTCCTAACTTAGACCCTGACACTATTCCTAACACAGTCACTGACACTGTCCCTAACTAATGTCCTGAGACTATTCCTAAATCAGACCCTGACACTGTCCATAACTTAGGCCATGTCACTACTCCCAACTCAGGCACTGACGCTCTTCCTAAGGGTCTGACACTACTCCAAACTGAGACACTGACACTCTTCCAAATTAAGGCCTTGACACTACTCTTAACTCAGGCCCTGACACTGTCCATAATAAAGACCCCGACAAAAATCCCAACTTAGGCACTGACAATGTCCGTAACTAAGGCCCTGACACTATTCCCATCTCAGCCACTGACACTGTCCCTAACTATGGCCCTGACACTACTCCCAACGCAAGCACTGGCACTGTCCCTAACTAAGGCACTGGCACTAATCCCAACTCGCCCTGGCGCTGTCCCTAACTAAGGCTCTGACACTATTCCCAATTCAGGCAATGACAGTGTCCCTAACTGAGGCAATGATACTACTCGCAACTCAAGCACTAAGCCTCTGGATCATTGTGATGACAAGCGTCATGGAGCACTGTGATGACAAATGCCATGGAGAATTGTGGTGACGGGTCCTGGGGCATTGTGGTGACAAGGGCCATGGAGCATTTTGATGACAGGGATCATGGGGCATTGTGATGAAAGTGGTCATGTAGCATTGTGATGAAAAGTGCTATGGAGCATTGGGATGACAGGGGTCATGGAGCATTGTGATGACAAATGCGTGGAGATTTGTGATGACGAGGACCATGGAGCATTGAGATTATAAGGCTCATGCAGCATTGTGATGACAGGGGACATGGAGCATTTTAATGACAAGGGACTTGGAGCATTGTGATGACAGAGGTCATGGAGCATTGTGGTGACCACTGGCATGGAGCATTGTGAAGAAAGGGGTACTGTAACATTGTGATGAAAGGTCAAGGAGCATTTTGATTACAAGGATCATGGAGCATTGTGAAGACAAGGGCCATGGAGCATTGTGATGACAGGGCTCATGTGGCATTATGATGACAGTGGTCCTGGAGCAATGTGATGAACGTTGTCATGGAGCACTGTGATTACAGGGGCCATGGAGAATTGTGATGACAAAGGCCAGGGAACATTGTGATGACAGGGCTCATGGAGCATTGTGATGAAAGGGGTCATGGCTCATTGTGATGACAGGGGGCCTGGAACATTGTGATGACAGGTGTCACGGGGCATTGTGATGACAAGGGCCATGGAACATTTTGATGACAGTGGTCATATGGCATTTTGAATGACAGGGGCCATGAAGCATTGTGATAACAAGAGTCATGGAGACTTGTGATGACAGGGGGCATGGAGCTTTGTGATTTCACAGGATGTAGCATTTTAGACAAGGGTCATGGAGCATTGTGATGAAAGGGGTCATGGAGCATTGTGATGACAATGGCATATAGCATTGTGATGACAAAGGTCATGGAGCATTGTGATGACAGGGGTTATGGAGCATTGTGATGACAAGGGCGTGGAGCATTGTGATGACAGTGGTCATGGAACATTGTGACGATAAGGGCATCGAGCCGAGTTAGGGACAGTCTAGTGGCCTTGGGACTAAATTCAGTGCCTGAATTAGGCACAGCATAAGGTCTTTAGTTAGCATAAGAGGCAAGACTTTCGCTCGGGACAAGGTTAGGGTAAAGGCTTGGAATCATGTCAGGAAATGACCTAAGGAGAGTGTGAAGACCTTTGTTACTGAGACCCTCAGGGACTTCTTCAGAAGCAGTGTTAGGGCTTCAGGTAGGGACAGCATCAGGGCCAGACTTAGAGAGAGACAGGGCCTGATTGAGGCCTAGCGACAGGCCCTTAGCTGAGGACACTGTTAGGGCATGACTTAGGAACAGAATCAGCGCCTCTGTTGGATCAGCCTTAGCGTCTTTGTTACAGATATGATCAGGGCCTGACTTAATCACAGCTTCAGGGCCTCAGTTAGGGAAAGCTTCAGGGCCTGAGTTAGGGACAGCCTCAGTTCTTAACATAGGGACAGCGACAGGGCTTTCTTAGGGACAGTGTCAGGACCTGGGTTAGAAATATGTCAGGATATTAACTCAGGCTAGTGTCCAGTTTTCAGTTATTGCTGACAGCAGGGCCTATATTAGGGGCAAATTCTGAGCCTTACTTAGAGACAGTGTCAGGGCCTGAGTTAGGACTAGCATCAGAGCCCTTGTAAAGTACAGTGTCAGGGACTGAGTTAGGTGTAGTGTCAGGGCTTTAGTTAGGGACAGTGTCAGCGCCTCAGTTAGGATGAGCCTCCAACCTGAGCTAGGGACAGGTTGACGGCCTCGGGACCAATTTCAGGCTCTTAGTTAGAGACAGCATCAGGGATTTAGTTAGCATAAGAAGCTCGACAATAGCTAAAGACAAGTTTAGGTTAAGATCTAGGGTTAGTGTCAGGAAATGACCTAGGGATAGTGTCAAGACCATAGCTAATTAGAGCATCAGTGCCTAATTTAGGCCCAGTGTCAGGGCTTCAGGTAGGGACAGAGTCTTAGCCTGACTTAGGGAGAGTGACAGGGCCTGAGTGATGCCTAGAGTCAGGGCCTTAGCTACGGACAGCGTCAGGGCATGACATAGGATCAACATAAGGGTCTCTGTAAAATCAGCATTAGAGTTTAGTTAAAGACATTATCAGGACCTCTGTGAGGGACAGCCTCAGGGCCTCACTTAGGGACAGTGTCAGGGCTAACTTTGGGAGAGTTTCAGGACCTTGGTAAGACATGGGTCAGGATATTAGCTCAGGATAATGTCAGGACTTTAGATATTGATGGTAGCAGCGCCTACGTTAGGGAAAGTTTCAAGGCGTTAGTTAGGAGTAGCGGGCCTCTGATAGGTCCAGTGTCAGATCCCCAGTTAGCAATAGTGTTAGGGCCTTAGTTCGGGACAGTGTCAGGGCCGGATGTAGGGCGAGCATCTAGGCCTTAGTTCGGGACAGTTTCATGGTCTTGGGACTAAATTCAGTGCCTGAGGTAGGCACAGCCTAAGGGCTTCATTTAGCATAAGAGGCAGGACATTAGCTAGTGACCGTGTCAGTTTAACATCTAGGGATAGTGTCAGGAAATGACCTAAGGATAGTGTGAAGACCTTTGTTACGGAGACTCTCAGGGCCTTATTCAGAACCAGTGTTAGGGCTTCAGGTAGGGACAGCATCAGAGCCTGACTTAGGGAGAGCGTTAGGGTCTGAGTGAGGCCTAGCATCAGACACTTAGTGGGGGACACTATCGAGGCATGACTTAGGAGCAGCATCAGGGTCTCTGTTGGATCAGCCTTAGGGTCTTAGTTAAAGGCATGTGCAGGGTCTGAGTTAGTCACAGCATCAAGGCCTGAGTTAGTTAGGGAAAGCTTCAGGGCCTCACTTAGGGACAGCGTCAGGGCTTACTTTGGGACAGTGTCAGGACCTTGGTAAGACATGGGTCAGGTTATTAGCTCCGGATAATGTCAGGACTTTAGATGTTGCTGGCAGCAGCCCTTAGTTAGAGACAGTGTCAGGCCCTGAGTTACGACTAGCCTCTGAGCCTTTGTTAGATACAATGTACGGGACTGAATTAGGAGTAGAGTCAGGGCCTTAGTTATTGACAGTGTCAGGGCCTGACTTAGGGAGAGCGACAGGGCCTGAGTGAGGCTTAGCATCAGGCCCTTAGCTGGGCACACTGTCAGGGCATGACTTTGGAGCAGCATCAGCGTCTTTGCTGGATCAGCATTAAGGTCTTCATTAGGTACATGATCAGGGCCTGAATTAGTCAGAGCTTCAAGGCTTCAGTTAAGGAAAGCTTCAGGGCCTGATTTAGGGACAGCCTCAGGTCTTCACTTAGCGACAGCGTCAGGGCTTACTTTTGGACAGTTTCAGGACCTTGGAAAGACATAGGTCAGGATGTTAGCTCAGGATAATGTCAGGACTTTTGATAGTGATGGCAGCAGGGCCTTAGTTACAGACGGTTTCAGGGCCTGAGTTAGGCCTAGCATCAGAGACTTTGTTAGGTACAGTGTAAGGGACTGAGTTAGGAGTAGTGTCAGGGCCTTGCTTAGGGACAGTGTCAGGGTCTGATTTAGGTGTACTGTCTGAGACCTAGTTAGGGACAGTGCTAGGGCCTGAGTTAGGATTAGTGTCAAGGCCTTATTTAGGACCAATTTCAGGGCCTTAGTTTGGACTAGCATCAGAGCCATTGTTAGGAATCGTATGAGGGCCTGAGTTAGGCATACTATCAGGGCCTTAGTTAGGGACAGTTTTAGGGCCTGAGTTAGGATTGGTGTCAAGGCCTTATTTAGGACCAATTTTAGGGCTTTAGTTTGGACTAGCAACAAAGCCTTTGTTAGGTATCATGTCGGGGCCTCCGTTAGGTGTAGTGTCAGGGCCATTGTTAGGGACAGTATCAGGGCCTGACTTAGGAGAAGGTCAGGGCCTTAGCCAGGGAAAGTGTCAGGGCCTTAGTTAGGGACATTATCAGGGCCTGAATTAGCAGTAGTGTCAAAAGTCCTTAGTGAGGAGAGAAAGGAGTAAGTCAGGACTCAGGCCCTGACACTGTTCTTAAATAAGGCCCTGACATTACCTGTAACACAGGTCCTGATCTGATTCCTATCATAGGCGCTGATGTTGGACTTAACTAAGGCCCTGACACTGGTCCTAAGTACAGCTGTGACACTACTCTTAACTCAGGCCCTGACACTGTCCCTAACAAAGCCTCTGGCACTACTCCTAAATCAGGCACTGACACTCTCCCTAACTAAGGCCCTGACATACACCTAACTCAGGCCCTGACACTGTCTCTAACTAAGGCCCTGATACTACTCCAAACTCAGCACTGACACTGTCACTAACTAAGGCCCTGACAGTATTCATAGCTCACACCCTAACACAACTCCTAAATCATGCCTTGACAATGTCCCTAACTAAGGCCCTGACACTATTCCTAACTCAGGCGCTGACACTATACTTAAGGAAGGCCCTGACATTACTCCTAACTCAGGCCCTGACAAGGTCCCTAACTAAGGCCGACACAACTCCTAACTCAGGCACTAACACTGTCCTTAAATAAGGCCCTGAAACTATTCCTAACTGAGGCGCTGATACAATACCTAACGAAGGCACTGATGCTACTCCTAACTAAGGCTCTGACACTACTCCTATCTCAAGCAATGACACTGTCCCTAACTTAGGCCCTGACTCTACTCCTGACTCAGGCACTGACACTTGCCCTAACTTAGGCCCTGACACTACTCTTAACTAAGCAACTGACACTGTCCCTAACTAAGGCCCGGACACTACTCCTTACTCAGGCACTGACAATGTCACTAACTAAGGCCGTGACACTATTCCCAAAATAGGCACTGAGACTGTCCCTAAATATGCCCTGACAGTACTCCGAACTCAGGCACTGACACTGTCCTTAACTAAGGCCCTGATACTACTTCCACCTCAGGCACTGACACTTTCCTTAAGTAAGCCCTGACATTACTCCCAATTCCAGCATTGACACTTTCGCTAACTAAGGCCCTGAAACTACTCACATCTCAGGCCCTTACACTGTTACTAACTACCGGTCTCAGACTACTCCTAACTCAGGCCCTGGCACTGTCCGTAACTTAGGCTCTGGCACTATTCCTAGCTCAGACACTGACGCTGTCCCTTTACTAAGGGTCTGAACCTGCTCGCAACTCAGACAGTGACACTCTCCCAAATTAAGGCCTTGACACTACTCTTAAGTCAGGACCTGACACAGTCCATAATGAAGACCCTGAAACTAATCCCAACCCAGGCCCTGGCACTGTCCGAAACTAAGGGCCTGACACTACTCCCATCTCAGCAACTGACACCATCCCTAACTAGGGCCCTGACACTACTCCCTACTCAGGCACTGGCGCGGTCTCTAACTAAGGCACTGGCACTACTCCCAACTCAGGCACTGCCACTCTCCATAATTAAGGTCCTGACACTACTCCCAACTCGGGCACTGACACTGTCCCTAACTAAAGCCCTGACACTACTCCTAACGCAGGCACTGACACTACTGTAAATAAGGCCCTGACTCCACTCCTAACTCAGGCACTGTCACTGTCACTAAATAAGGCCATTACACTTCTCTTAACTCAACAACTGACACTCTCCGTAAATAAGGCTTTGACGCAATACTTAACTCATGCTCTGACACTGACCTTAACTAAGACCCTGAGAGTACTCCCAATTCAGTCACTGACACTGTTCCTCACTACGGCCCAGAGACTACTCCCAATTCAGGCCCTGACACTGTCCCTAACTAAGGCACTGATATTACTCCCAAACTAGGCACTGACATTGTCCCTAACTAAGGCCCTGACATTACTCTCAACTCAGGCACTAACACTGTCCCTAACTACGGACTTGACACTACTCTTAACTCAGGCCCTGGCACAGTCCCTAACAAAGGCCTGCCACTACCCCGAACTCTGGCACTGAGAGTGTCCCTAACTACGGCCATCACATTACTCTAAACTCAGACACTGAACGCTGTCCCTAAGTAAGGCCCTCACACTACTCCCAACGCAGGCACTGAGGCTGTTCGTAACTAAGGCTCTGACACTACCCCCAACAAAGGCATTGACACTGTCCCTAAGTAAGGCCCTCACACTACTACTCACTTAGGCACTGACAAGTTACCTAACTAAGGCCCTGAGACTACTTCTACCTCAGACGCTTACACTGTCCCTAACGAAGGGCCTGATACTACTCCCAACACAGGCACTGACACTCTTCCTAACTAAGGCCTTCACACTACTTTTAACTCATGCCCTGATGCTGTCCCCAAAAAAGACCCTGAGACTATTCCCAACTCAGGCACTGACACTCTCCCTAACTAAGACACTGGCACTACTCCCATCTCAGCCACTGACACTGTCCCTAATGCCCTGACACTACTTCCAACTCAGGCACTGACACAGTCCCTAACTAGGCCCTGACACTACTCCAAACTCAGGCACTGACACTGTCCCTAACTAAGGCCCTGACATAACTCCCAACTCCGGCTCTGACACTTTCTCTAACTAAGGCCCTGAAACTATTCACAACTCATGCACTGACCCTGTCCCTAACTAGGCCCTGACAGTACTCCCAACTCAGGCACTGACACTGTCCCTACCTAAGTCCCTGACATAACTCCCAAATCCGGCACTGACACTTTCTCTAACTAACTCCCTGAAACTACTCACAACTCAGGCCCTGACACTGTTCCTAACTACCGGTCTCAGACTACTCCTAACTTAGACCCTGACACTATTCCTAACACAGTCACTGACACTGTCCCTAACTAATGTCCTGAGACTATTCCTAAATCAGACCCTGACACTGTCCATAACTTAGGCCATGTCACTACTCCCAACTCAGGCACTGACGCTCTTCCTAAGGGTCTGACACTACTCCAAACTGAGACACTGACACTCTTCCAAATTAAGGCCTTGACACTACTCTTAACTCAGGCCCTGACACTGTCCATAATAAAGACCCCGACAAAAATCCCAACTTAGGCACTGACAATGTCCGTAACTAAGGCCCTGACACTATTCCCATCTCAGCCACTGACACTGTCCCTAACTATGGCCCTGACACTACTCCCAACGCAAGCACTGGCACTGTCCCTAACTAAGGCACTGGCACTAATCCCAACTCGCCCTGGCGCTGTCCCTAACTAAGGCTCTGACACTATTCCCAATTCAGGCAATGACAGTGTCCCTAACTGAGGCAATGATACTACTCGCAACTCAAGCACTAAGCCTCTGGATCATTGTGATGACAAGCGTCATGGAGCACTGTGATGACAAATGCCATGGAGAATTGTGGTGACGGGTCCTGGGGCATTGTGGTGACAAGGGCCATGGAGCATTTTGATGACAGGGATCATGGGGCATTGTGATGAAAGTGGTCATGTAGCATTGTGATGAAAAGTGCTATGGAGCATTGGGATGACAGGGGTCATGGAGCATTGTGATGACAAATGCGTGGAGATTTGTGATGACGAGGACCATGGAGCATTGAGATTATAAGGCTCATGCAGCATTGTGATGACAGGGGACATGGAGCATTTTAATGACAAGGGACTTGGAGCATTGTGATGACAGAGGTCATGGAGCATTGTGGTGACCACTGGCATGGAGCATTGTGAAGAAAGGGGTACTGTAACATTGTGATGAAAGGTCAAGGAGCATTTTGATTACAAGGATCATGGAGCATTGTGAAGACAAGGGCCATGGAGCATTGTGATGACAGGGCTCATGTGGCATTATGATGACAGTGGTCCTGGAGCAATGTGATGAACGTTGTCATGGAGCACTGTGATTACAGGGGCCATGGAGAATTGTGATGACAAAGGCCAGGGAACATTGTGATGACAGGGCTCATGGAGCATTGTGATGAAAGGGGTCATGGCTCATTGTGATGACAGGGGGCCTGGAACATTGTGATGACAGGTGTCACGGGGCATTGTGATGACAAGGGCCATGGAACATTTTGATGACAGTGGTCATATGGCATTTTGAATGACAGGGGCCATGAAGCATTGTGATAACAAGAGTCATGGAGACTTGTGATGACAGGGGGCATGGAGCTTTGTGATTTCACAGGATGTAGCATTTTAGACAAGGGTCATGGAGCATTGTGATGAAAGGGGTCATGGAGCATTGTGATGACAATGGCATATAGCATTGTGATGACAAAGGTCATGGAGCATTGTGATGACAGGGGTTATGGAGCATTGTGATGACAAGGGCGTGGAGCATTGTGATGACAGTGGTCATGGAACATTGTGACGATAAGGGCATCGAGCCGAGTTAGGGACAGTCTAGTGGCCTTGGGACTAAATTCAGTGCCTGAATTAGGCACAGCATAAGGTCTTTAGTTAGCATAAGAGGCAAGACTTTCGCTCGGGACAAGGTTAGGGTAAAGGCTTGGAATCATGTCAGGAAATGACCTAAGGAGAGTGTGAAGACCTTTGTTACTGAGACCCTCAGGGACTTCTTCAGAAGCAGTGTTAGGGCTTCAGGTAGGGACAGCATCAGGGCCAGACTTAGAGAGAGACAGGGCCTGATTGAGGCCTAGCGACAGGCCCTTAGCTGAGGACACTGTTAGGGCATGACTTAGGAACAGAATCAGCGCCTCTGTTGGATCAGCCTTAGCGTCTTTGTTACAGATATGATCAGGGCCTGACTTAATCACAGCTTCAGGGCCTCAGTTAGGGAAAGCTTCAGGGCCTGAGTTAGGGACAGCCTCAGTTCTTAACATAGGGACAGCGACAGGGCTTTCTTAGGGACAGTGTCAGGACCTGGGTTAGAAATATGTCAGGATATTAACTCAGGCTAGTGTCCAGTTTTCAGTTATTGCTGACAGCAGGGCCTATATTAGGGGCAAATTCTGAGCCTTACTTAGAGACAGTGTCAGGGCCTGAGTTAGGACTAGCATCAGAGCCCTTGTAAAGTACAGTGTCAGGGACTGAGTTAGGTGTAGTGTCAGGGCTTTAGTTAGGGACAGTGTCAGCGCCTCAGTTAGGATGAGCCTCCAACCTGAGCTAGGGACAGGTTGACGGCCTCGGGACCAATTTCAGGCTCTTAGTTAGAGACAGCATCAGGGATTTAGTTAGCATAAGAAGCTCGACAATAGCTAAAGACAAGTTTAGGTTAAGATCTAGGGTTAGTGTCAGGAAATGACCTAGGGATAGTGTCAAGACCATAGCTAATTAGAGCATCAGTGCCTAATTTAGGCCCAGTGTCAGGGCTTCAGGTAGGGACAGAGTCTTAGCCTGACTTAGGGAGAGTGACAGGGCCTGAGTGATGCCTAGAGTCAGGGCCTTAGCTACGGACAGCGTCAGGGCATGACATAGGATCAACATAAGGGTCTCTGTAAAATCAGCATTAGAGTTTAGTTAAAGACATTATCAGGACCTCTGTGAGGGACAGCCTCAGGGCCTCACTTAGGGACAGTGTCAGGGCTAACTTTGGGAGAGTTTCAGGACCTTGGTAAGACATGGGTCAGGATATTAGCTCAGGATAATGTCAGGACTTTAGATATTGATGGTAGCAGCGCCTACGTTAGGGAAAGTTTCAAGGCGTTAGTTAGGAGTAGCGGGCCTCTGATAGGTCCAGTGTCAGATCCCCAGTTAGCAATAGTGTTAGGGCCTTAGTTCGGGACAGTGTCAGGGCCGGATGTAGGGCGAGCATCTAGGCCTTAGTTCGGGACAGTTTCATGGTCTTGGGACTAAATTCAGTGCCTGAGGTAGGCACAGCCTAAGGGCTTCATTTAGCATAAGAGGCAGGACATTAGCTAGTGACCGTGTCAGTTTAACATCTAGGGATAGTGTCAGGAAATGACCTAAGGATAGTGTGAAGACCTTTGTTACGGAGACTCTCAGGGCCTTATTCAGAACCAGTGTTAGGGCTTCAGGTAGGGACAGCATCAGAGCCTGACTTAGGGAGAGCGTTAGGGTCTGAGTGAGGCCTAGCATCAGACACTTAGTGGGGGACACTATCGAGGCATGACTTAGGAGCAGCATCAGGGTCTCTGTTGGATCAGCCTTAGGGTCTTAGTTAAAGGCATGTGCAGGGTCTGAGTTAGTCACAGCATCAAGGCCTGAGTTAGTTAGGGAAAGCTTCAGGGCCTCACTTAGGGACAGCGTCAGGGCTTACTTTGGGACAGTGTCAGGACCTTGGTAAGACATGGGTCAGGTTATTAGCTCCGGATAATGTCAGGACTTTAGATGTTGCTGGCAGCAGCCCTTAGTTAGAGACAGTGTCAGGCCCTGAGTTACGACTAGCCTCTGAGCCTTTGTTAGATACAATGTACGGGACTGAATTAGGAGTAGAGTCAGGGCCTTAGTTATTGACAGTGTCAGGGCCTGACTTAGGGAGAGCGACAGGGCCTGAGTGAGGCTTAGCATCAGGCCCTTAGCTGGGCACACTGTCAGGGCATGACTTTGGAGCAGCATCAGCGTCTTTGCTGGATCAGCATTAAGGTCTTCATTAGGTACATGATCAGGGCCTGAATTAGTCAGAGCTTCAAGGCTTCAGTTAAGGAAAGCTTCAGGGCCTGATTTAGGGACAGCCTCAGGTCTTCACTTAGCGACAGCGTCAGGGCTTACTTTTGGACAGTTTCAGGACCTTGGAAAGACATAGGTCAGGATATTAGCTCAGGATAATGTCAGGACTTTTGATAGTGATGGCAGCAGGGCCTTAGTTACAGACGGTTTCAGGGCCTGAGTTAGGCCTAGCATCAGAGACTTTGTTAGGTACAGTGTAAGGGACTGAGTTAGGAGTAGTGTCAGGGCCTTGCTTAGGGACAGTGTCAGGGTCTGATTTAGGTGTACTGTCTGAGACCTAGTTAGGGACAGTGCTAGGGCCTGAGTTAGGATTAGTGTCAAGGCCTTATTTAGGACCAATTTCAGGGCCTTAGTTTGGACTAGCATCAGAGCCATTGTTAGGAATCGTATGAGGGCCTGAGTTAGGCATACTATCAGGGCCTTAGTTAGGGACAGTTTTAGGGCCTGAGTTAGGATTGGTGTCAAGGCCTTATTTAGGACCAATTTTAGGGCTTTAGTTTGGACTAGCAACAAAGCCTTTGTTAGGTATCATGTCGGGGCCTCCGTTAGGTGTAGTGTCAGGGCCATTGTTAGGGACAGTATCAGGGCCTGACTTAGGAGAAGGTCAGGGCCTTAGCCAGGGAAAGTGTCAGGGCCTTAGTTAGGGACATTATCAGGGCCTGAATTAGCAGTAGTGTCAAAAGTCCTTAGTGAGGAGAGAAAGGAGTAAGTCAGGACTCAGGCCCTGACACTGTTCTTAAATAAGGCCCTGACATTACCTGTAACACAGGTCCTGATCTGATTCCTATCATAGGCGCTGATGTTGGACTTAACTAAGGCCCTGACACTGGTCCTAAGTACAGCTGTGACACTACTCTTAACTCAGGCCCTGACACTGTCCCTAACAAAGCCTCTGGCACTACTCCTAAATCAGGCACTGACACTCTCCCTAACTAAGGCCCTGACATACACCTAACTCAGGCCCTGACACTGTCTCTAACTAAGGCCCTGATACTACTCCAAACTCAGCACTGACACTGTCACTAACTAAGGCCCTGACAGTATTCATAGCTCACACCCTAACACAACTCCTAAATCATGCCTTGACAATGTCCCTAACTAAGGCCCTGACACTATTCCTAACTCAGGCGCTGACACTATACTTAAGGAAGGCCCTGACATTACTCCTAACTCAGGCCCTGACAAGGTCCCTAACTAAGGCCGACACAACTCCTAACTCAGGCACTAACACTGTCCTTAAATAAGGCCCTGAAACTATTCCTAACTGAGGCGCTGATACAATACCTAACGAAGGCACTGATGCTACTCCTAACTAAGGCTCTGACACTACTCCTATCTCAAGCAATGACACTGTCCCTAACTTAGGCCCTGACTCTACTCCTGACTCAGGCACTGACACTTGCCCTAACTTAGGCCCTGACACTACTCTTAACTAAGCAACTGACACTGTCTCTAACTAAGGCCCGGACACTACTCCTTACTCAGGCACTGACAATGTCACTAACTAAGGCCGTGACACTATTCCCAAAATAGGCACTGAGACTGTCCCTAAATATGCCCTGACAGTACTCCGAACTCAGGCACTGACACTGTCCTTAACTAAGGCCCTGATACTACTTCCACCTCAGGCACTGACACTTTCCTTAAGTAAGCCCTGACATTACTCCCAATTCCGGCATTGACACTTTCGCTAACTAAGGCCCTGAAACTACTCACATCTCAGGCCCTTACACTGTTACTAACTACCGGTCTCAGACTACTCCTAACTCAGGCCCTGGCACTGTCCGTAACTTAGGCTCTGGCACTATTCCTAGCTCAGACACTGACGCTGTCCCTTTACTAAGGGTCTGAACCTACTCGCAACTCAGACAGTGACACTCTCCCAAATTAAGGCCTTGACACTACTCTTAAGTCAGGACCTGACACAGTCCATAATGAAGACCCTGAAACTAATCCCAACCCAGGCCCTGGCACTGTCCGAAACTAAGGGCCTGACACTACTCCCATCTCAGCAACTGACACCATCCCTAACTAGGGCCCTGACACTACTCCCTACTCAGGCACTGGCGCGGTCTCTAACTAAGGCACTGGCACTACTCCCAACTCAGGCACTGCCACTCTCCATAATTAAGGTCCTGACACTACTCCCAACTCGGGCACTGACACTGTCCCTAACTAAAGCCCTGACACTACTCCTAACGCAGGCACTGACACTACTGTAAATAAGGCCCTGACTCCACTCCTAACTCAGGCACTGTCACTGTCACTAAATAAGGCCATTACACTTCTCTTAACTCAACAACTGACACTCTCCGTAAATAAGGCTTTGACACAATACTTAACTCATGCTCTGACACTGACCTTAACTAAGACCCTGAGAGTACTCCCAATTCAGTCACTGACACTGTTCCTCACTACGGCCCAGAGACTACTCCCAATTCAGGCCCTGACACTGTCCCTAACTAAGGCACTGATATTACTCCCAAACTAGGCACTGACATTGTCCCTAACTAAGGCCCTGACATTACTCTCAACTCAGGCACTAACACTGTCCCTAACTACGGACTTGACACTACTCTTAACTCAGGCCCTGGCACAGTCCCTAACAAAGGCCTGCCACTACCCCGAACTCTGGCACTGAGAGTGTCCCTAACTACGGCCATCACATTACTCTAAACTCAGACACTGAACGCTGTCCCTAAGTAAGGCCCTCACACTACTCCCAACGCAGGCACTGAGGCTGTTCGTAACTAAGGCTCTGACACTACCCCCAACAAAGGCATTGACACTGTCCCTAAGTAAGGCCCTCACACTACTACTCACTTAGGCACTGACAAGTTACCTAACTAAGGCCCTGAGACTACTTCTACCTCAGACGCTTACACTGTCCCTAACGAAGGGCCTGATACTACTCCCAACACAGGCACTGACACTCTTCCTAACTAAGGCCTTCACACTACTTTTAACTCATGCCCTGATGCTGTCCCCAAAAAAGACCCTGAGACTATTCCCAACTCAGGCACTGACACTCTCCCTAACTAAGACACTGGCACTACTCCCATCTCAGCCACTGACACTGTCCCTAATGCCCTGACACTACTTCCAACTCAGGCACTGACACAGTCCCTAACTAGGCCCTGACACTACTCCAAACTCAGGCACTGACACTGTCCCTAACTAAGGCCCTGACATAACTCCCAACTCCGGCTCTGACACTTTCTCTAACTAAGGCCCTGAAACTATTCACAACTCATGCACTGACCCTGTCCCTAACTAGGCCCTGACAGTACTCCCAACTCAGGCACTGACACTGTCCCTACCTAAGTCCCTGACATAACTCCCAAATCCGGCACTGACACTTTCTCTAACTAACTCCCTGAAACTACTCACAACTCAGGCCCTGACACTGTTCCTAACTACCGGTCTCAGACTACTCCTAACTTAGACCCTGACACTATTCCTAACACAGTCACTGACACTGTCCCTAACTAATGTCCTGAGACTATTCCTAAATCAGACCCTGACACTGTCCATAACTTAGGCCATGTCACTACTCCCAACTCAGGCACTGACGCTCTTCCTAAGGGTCTGACACTACTCCAAACTGAGACACTGACACTCTTCCAAATTAAGGCCTTGACACTACTCTTAACTCAGGCCCTGACACTGTCCATAATAAAGACCCCGACAAAAATCCCAACTTAGGCACTGACAATGTCCGTAACTAAGGCCCTGACACTATTCCCATCTCAGCCACTGACACTGTCCCTAACTATGGCCCTGACACTACTCCCAACGCAAGCACTGGCACTGTCCCTAACTAAGGCACTGGCACTAATCCCAACTCGCCCTGGCGCTGTCCCTAACTAAGGCTCTGACACTATTCCCAATTCAGGCAATGACAGTGTCCCTAACTGAGGCAATGATACTACTCGCAACTCAAGCACTAAGCCTCTGGATCATTGTGATGACAAGCGTCATGGAGCACTGTGATGACAAATGCCATGGAGAATTGTGGTGACGGGTCCTGGGGCATTGTGGTGACAAGGGCCATGGAGCATTTTGATGACAGGGATCATGGGGCATTGTGATGAAAGTGGTCATGTAGCATTGTGATGAAAAGTGCTATGGAGCATTGGGATGACAGGGGTCATGGAGCATTGTGATGACAAATGCGTGGAGATTTGTGATGACGAGGACCATGGAGCATTGAGATTATAAGGCTCATGCAGCATTGTGATGACAGGGGACATGGAGCATTTTAATGACAAGGGACTTGGAGCATTGTGATGACAGAGGTCATGGAGCATTGTGGTGACCACTGGCATGGAGCATTGTGAAGAAAGGGGTACTGTAACATTGTGATGAAAGGTCAAGGAGCATTTTGATTACAAGGATCATGGAGCATTGTGAAGACAAGGGCCATGGAGCATTGTGATGACAGGGCTCATGTGGCATTATGATGACAGTGGTCCTGGAGCAATGTGATGAACGTTGTCATGGAGCACTGTGATTACAGGGGCCATGGAGAATTGTGATGACAAAGGCCAGGGAACATTGTGATGACAGGGCTCATGGAGCATTGTGATGAAAGGGGTCATGGCTCATTGTGATGACAGGGGGCCTGGAACATTGTGATGACAGGTGTCACGGGGCATTGTGATGACAAGGGCCATGGAACATTTTGATGACAGTGGTCATATGGCATTTTGAATGACAGGGGCCATGAAGCATTGTGATAACAAGAGTCATGGAGACTTGTGATGACAGGGGGCATGGAGCTTTGTGATTTCACAGGATGTAGCATTTTAGACAAGGGTCATGGAGCATTGTGATGAAAGGGGTCATGGAGCATTGTGATGACAATGGCATATAGCATTGTGATGACAAAGGTCATGGAGCATTGTGATGACAGGGGTTATGGAGCATTGTGATGACAAGGGCGTGGAGCATTGTGATGACAGTGGTCATGGAACATTGTGACGATAAGGGCATCGAGCCGAGTTAGGGACAGTCTAGTGGCCTTGGGACTAAATTCAGTGCCTGAATTAGGCACAGCATAAGGTCTTTAGTTAGCATAAGAGGCAAGACTTTCGCTCGGGACAAGGTTAGGGTAAAGGCTTGGAATCATGTCAGGAAATGACCTAAGGAGAGTGTGAAGACCTTTGTTACTGAGACCCTCAGGGACTTCTTCAGAAGCAGTGTTAGGGCTTCAGGTAGGGACAGCATCAGGGCCAGACTTAGAGAGAGACAGGGCCTGATTGAGGCCTAGCGACAGGCCCTTAGCTGAGGACACTGTTAGGGCATGACTTAGGAACAGAATCAGCGCCTCTGTTGGATCAGCCTTAGCGTCTTTGTTACAGATATGATCAGGGCCTGACTTAATCACAGCTTCAGGGCCTCAGTTAGGGAAAGCTTCAGGGCCTGAGTTAGGGACAGCCTCAGTTCTTAACATAGGGACAGCGACAGGGCTTTCTTAGGGACAGTGTCAGGACCTGGGTTAGAAATATGTCAGGATATTAACTCAGGCTAGTGTCCAGTTTTCAGTTATTGCTGACAGCAGGGCCTATATTAGGGGCAAATTCTGAGCCTTACTTAGAGACAGTGTCAGGGCCTGAGTTAGGACTAGCATCAGAGCCCTTGTAAAGTACAGTGTCAGGGACTGAGTTAGGTGTAGTGTCAGGGCTTTAGTTAGGGACAGTGTCAGCGCCTCAGTTAGGATGAGCCTCCAACCTGAGCTAGGGACAGGTTGACGGCCTCGGGACCAATTTCAGGCTCTTAGTTAGAGACAGCATCAGGGATTTAGTTAGCATAAGAAGCTCGACAATAGCTAAAGACAAGTTTAGGTTAAGATCTAGGGTTAGTGTCAGGAAATGACCTAGGGATAGTGTCAAGACCATAGCTAATTAGAGCATCAGTGCCTAATTTAGGCCCAGTGTCAGGGCTTCAGGTAGGGACAGAGTCTTAGCCTGACTTAGGGAGAGTGACAGGGCCTGAGTGATGCCTAGAGTCAGGGCCTTAGCTACGGACAGCGTCAGGGCATGACATAGGATCAACATAAGGGTCTCTGTAAAATCAGCATTAGAGTTTAGTTAAAGACATTATCAGGACCTCTGTGAGGGACAGCCTCAGGGCCTCACTTAGGGACAGTGTCAGGGCTAACTTTGGGAGAGTTTCAGGACCTTGGTAAGACATGGGTCAGGATATTAGCTCAGGATAATGTCAGGACTTTAGATATTGATGGTAGCAGCGCCTACGTTAGGGAAAGTTTCAAGGCGTTAGTTAGGAGTAGCGGGCCTCTGATAGGTCCAGTGTCAGATCCCCAGTTAGCAATAGTGTTAGGGCCTTAGTTCGGGACAGTGTCAGGGCCGGATGTAGGGCGAGCATCTAGGCCTTAGTTCGGGACAGTTTCATGGTCTTGGGACTAAATTCAGTGCCTGAGGTAGGCACAGCCTAAGGGCTTCATTTAGCATAAGAGGCAGGACATTAGCTAGTGACCGTGTCAGTTTAACATCTAGGGATAGTGTCAGGAAATGACCTAAGGATAGTGTGAAGACCTTTGTTACGGAGACTCTCAGGGCCTTATTCAGAACCAGTGTTAGGGCTTCAGGTAGGGACAGCATCAGAGCCTGACTTAGGGAGAGCGTTAGGGTCTGAGTGAGGCCTAGCATCAGACACTTAGTGGGGGACACTATCGAGGCATGACTTAGGAGCAGCATCAGGGTCTCTGTTGGATCAGCCTTAGGGTCTTAGTTAAAGGCATGTGCAGGGTCTGAGTTAGTCACAGCATCAAGGCCTGAGTTAGTTAGGGAAAGCTTCAGGGCCTCACTTAGGGACAGCGTCAGGGCTTACTTTGGGACAGTGTCAGGACCTTGGTAAGACATGGGTCAGGTTATTAGCTCCGGATAATGTCAGGACTTTAGATGTTGCTGGCAGCAGCCCTTAGTTAGAGACAGTGTCAGGCCCTGAGTTACGACTAGCCTCTGAGCCTTTGTTAGATACAATGTACGGGACTGAATTAGGAGTAGAGTCAGGGCCTTAGTTAGTGACAGTGTCAGGGCCTGACTTAGGGAGAGCGACAGGGCCTGAGTGAGGCTTAGCATCAGGCCCTTAGCTGGGCACACTGTCAGGGCATGACTTTGGAGCAGCATCAGCGTCTTTGCTGGATCAGCATTAAGGTCTTCATTAGGTACATGATCAGGGCCTGAATTAGTCAGAGCTTCAAGGCTTCAGTTAAGGAAAGCTTCAGGGCCTGATTTAGGGACAGCCTCAGATCTTCACTTAGCGACAGCGTCAGGGCTTACTTTTGGACAGTTTCAGGACCTTGGAAAGACATAGGTCAGGATATTAGCTCAGGATAATGTCAGGACTTTTGATAGTGATGGCAGCAGGGCCTTAGTTACAGACGGTTTCAGGGCCTGAGTTAGGCCTAGCATCAGAGACTTTGTTAGGTACAGTGTAAGGGACTGAGTTAGGAGTAGTGTCAGGGCCTTGCTTAGGGACAGTGTCAGGGTCTGATTTAGGTGTACTGTCTGAGACCTAGTTAGGGACAGTGCTAGGGCCTGAGTTAGGATTAGTGTCAAGGCCTTATTTAGGACCAATTTCAGGGCCTTAGTTTGGACTAGCATCAGAGCCATTGTTAGGAATCGTATGAGGGCCTGAGTTAGGCATACTATCAGGGCCTTAGTTAGGGACAGTTTTAGGGCCTGAGTTAGGATTGGTGTCAAGGCCTTATTTAGGACCAATTTTAGGGCTTTAGTTTGGACTAGCAACAAAGCCTTTGTTAGGTATCATGTCGGGGCCTCCGTTAGGTGTAGTGTCAGGGCCATTGTTAGGGACAGTATCAGGGCCTGACTTAGGAGAAGGTCAGGGCCTTAGCCAGGGAAAGTGTCAGGGCCTTAGTTAGGGACATTATCAGGGCCTGAATTAGCAGTAGTGTCAAAAGTCCTTAGTGAGGAGAGAAAGGAGTAAGTCAGGACTCAGGCCCTGACACTGTTCTTAAATAAGGCCCTGACATTACCTGTAACACAGGTCCTGATCTGATTCCTATCATAGGCGCTGATGTTGGACTTAACTAAGGCCCTGACACTGGTCCTAAGTACAGCTGTGACACTACTCTTAACTCAGGCCCTGACACTGTCCCTAACAAAGCCTCTGGCACTACTCCTAAATCAGGCACTGACACTCTCCCTAACTAAGGCCCTGACATACACCTAACTCAGGCCCTGACACTGTCTCTAACTAAGGCCCTGATACTACTCCAAACTCAGCACTGACACTGTCACTAACTAAGGCCCTGACAGTATTCATAGCTCACACCCTAACACAACTCCTAAATCATGCCTTGACAATGTCCCTAACTAAGGCCCTGACACTATTCCTAACTCAGGCGCTGACACTATACTTAAGGAAGGCCCTGACATTACTCCTAACTCAGGCCCTGACAAGGTCCCTAACTAAGGCCGACACAACTCCTAACTCAGGCACTAACACTGTCCTTAAATAAGGCCCTGAAACTATTCCTAACTGAGGCGCTGATACAATACCTAACGAAGGCACTGATGCTACTCCTAACTAAGGCTCTGACACTACTCCTATCTCAAGCAATGACACTGTCCCTAACTTAGGCCCTGACTCTACTCCTGACTCAGGCACTGACACTTGCCCTAACTTAGGCCCTGACACTACTCTTAACTAAGCAACTGACACTGTCTCTAACTAAGGCCCGGACACTACTCCTTACTCAGGCACTGACAATGTCACTAACTAAGGCCGTGACACTATTCCCAAAATAGGCACTGAGACTGTCCCTAAATATGCCCTGACAGTACTCCGAACTCAGGCACTGACACTGTCCTTAACTAAGGCCCTGATACTACTTCCACCTCAGGCACTGACACTTTCCTTAAGTAAGCCCTGACATTACTCCCAATTCCGGCATTGACACTTTCGCTAACTAAGGCCCTGAAACTACTCACATCTCAGGCCCTTACACTGTTACTAACTACCGGTCTCAGACTACTCCTAACTCAGGCCCTGGCACTGTCCGTAACTTAGGCTCTGGCACTATTCCTAGCTCAGACACTGACGCTGTCCCTTTACTAAGGGTCTGAACCTACTCGCAACTCAGACAGTGACACTCTCCCAAATTAAGGCCTTGACACTACTCTTAAGTCAGGACCTGACACAGTCCATAATGAAGACCCTGAAACTAATCCCAACCCAGGCCCTGGCACTGTCCGAAACTAAGGGCCTGACACTACTCCCATCTCAGCAACTGACACCATCCCTAACTAGGGCCCTGACACTACTCCCTACTCAGGCACTGGCGCGGTCTCTAACTAAGGCACTGGCACTACTCCCAACTCAGGCACTGCCACTCTCCATAATTAAGGTCCTGACACTACTCCCAACTCGGGCACTGACACTGTCCCTAACTAAAGCCCTGACACTACTCCTAACGCAGGCACTGACACTACTGTAAATAAGGCCCTGACTCCACTCCTAACTCAGGCACTGTCACTGTCACTAAATAAGGCCATTACACTTCTCTTAACTCAACAACTGACACTCTCCGTAAATAAGGCTTTGACACAATACTTAACTCATGCTCTGACACTGACCTTAACTAAGACCCTGAGAGTACTCCCAATTCAGTCACTGACACTGTTCCTCACTACGGCCCAGAGACTACTCCCAATTCAGGCCCTGACACTGTCCCTAACTAAGGCACTGATATTACTCCCAAACTAGGCACTGACATTGTCCCTAACTAAGGCCCTGACATTACTCTCAACTCAGGCACTAACACTGTCCCTAACTATGGACTTGACACTACTCTTAACTCAGGCCCTGGCACAGTCCCTAACAAAGGCCTGCCACTACCCCGAACTCTGGCACTGAGAGTGTCCCTAACTACGGCCATCACATTACTCTAAACTCAGACACTGAACGCTGTCCCTAAGTAAGGCCCTCACACTACTCCCAACGCAGGCACTGAGGCTGTTCGTAACTAAGGCTCTGACACTACCCCCAACAAAGGCATTGACACTGTCCCTAAGTAAGGCCCTCACACTACTACTCACTTAGGCACTGACAAGTTACCTAACTAAGGCCCTGAGACTACTTCTACCTCAGACGCTTACACTGTCCCTAACGAAGGGCCTGATACTACTCCCAACACAGGCACTGACACTCTTCCTAACTAAGGCCTTCACACTACTTTTAACTCATGCCCTGATGCTGTCCCCAAAAAAGACCCTGAGACTATTCCCAACTCAGGCACTGACACTCTCCCTAACTAAGACACTGGCACTACTCCCATCTCAGCCACTGACACTGTCCCTAATGCCCTGACACTACTTCCAACTCAGGCACTGACACAGTCCCTAACTAGGCCCTGACACTACTCCAAACTCAGGCACTGACACTGTCCCTAACTAAGGCCCTGACATAACTCCCAACTCCGGCTCTGACACTTTCTCTAACTAAGGCCCTGAAACTATTCACAACTCATGCACTGACCCTGTCCCTAACTAGGCCCTGACAGTACTCCCAACTCAGGCACTGACACTGTCCCTACCTAAGTCCCTGACATAACTCCCAAATCCGGCACTGACACTTTCTCTAACTAACTCCCTGAAACTACTCACAACTCAGGCCCTGACACTGTTCCTAACTACCGGTCTCAGACTACTCCTAACTTAGACCCTGACACTATTCCTAACACAGTCACTGACACTGTCCCTAACTAATGTCCTGAGACTATTCCTAAATCAGACCCTGACACTGTCCATAACTTAGGCCATGTCACTACTCCCAACTCAGGCACTGACGCTTTTCCTAAGGGTCTGACACTACTCCAAACTGAGACACTGACACTCTTCCAAATTAAGGCCTTGACACTACTCTTAACTCAGGCCCTGACACTGTCCATAATAAAGACCCCGACAAAAATCCCAACTTAGGCACTGACAATGTCCGTAACTAAGGCCCTGACACTATTCCCATCTCAGCCACTGACACTGTCCCTAACTATGGCCCTGACACTACTCCCAACGCAAGCACTGGCACTGTCCCTAACTAAGGCACTGGCACTAATCCCAACTCGCCCTGGCGCTGTCCCTAACTAAGGCTCTGACACTATTCCCAATTCAGGCAATGACAGTGTCCCTAACTGAGGCAATGATACTACTCGCAACTCAAGCACTAAGCCTCTGGATCATTGTGATGACAAGCGTCATGGAGCACTGTGATGACAAATGCCATGGAGAATTGTGGTGACGGGTCCTGGGGCATTGTGGTGACAAGGGCCATGGAGCATTTTGATGACAGGGATCATGGGGCATTGTGATGAAAGTGGTCATGTAGCATTGTGATGAAAAGTGCTATGGAGCATTGGGATGACAGGGGTCATGGAGCATTGTGATGACAAATGCGTGGAGATTTGTGATGACGAGGACCATGGAGCATTGAGATTATAAGGCTCATGCAGCATTGTGATGACAGGGGACATGGAGCATTTTAATGACAAGGGACTTGGAGCATTGTGATGACAGAGGTCATGGAGCATTGTGGTGACCACTGGCATGGAGCATTGTGAAGAAAGGGGTACTGTAACATTGTGATGAAAGGTCAAGGAGCATTTTGATTACAAGGATCATGGAGCATTGTGAAGACAAGGGCCATGGAGCATTGTGATGACAGGGCTCATGTGGCATTATGATGACAGTGGTCCTGGAGCAATGTGATGAACGTTGTCATGGAGCACTGTGATTACAGGGGCCATGGAGAATTGTGATGACAAAGGCCAGGGAACATTGTGATGACAGGGCTCATGGAGCATTGTGATGAAAGGGGTCATGGCTCATTGTGATGACAGGGGGCCTGGAACATTGTGATGACAGGTGTCACGGGGCATTGTGATGACAAGGGCCATGGAACATTTTGATGACAGTGGTCATATGGCATTTTGAATGACAGGGGCCATGAAGCATTGTGATAACAAGAGTCATGGAGACTTGTGATGACAGGGGGCATGGAGCTTTGTGATTTCACAGGATGTAGCATTTTAGACAAGGGTCATGGAGCATTGTGATGAAAGGGGTCATGGAGCATTGTGATGACAATGGCATATAGCATTGTGATGACAAAGGTCATGGAGCATTGTGATGACAGGGGTTATGGAGCATTGTGATGACAAGGGCGTGGAGCATTGTGATGACAGTGGTCATGGAACATTGTGACGATAAGGGCATCGAGCCGAGTTAGGGACAGTCTAGTGGCCTTGGGACTAAATTCAGTGCCTGAATTAGGCACAGCATAAGGTCTTTAGTTAGCATAAGAGGCAAGACTTTCGCTCGGGACAAGGTTAGGGTAAAGGCTTGGAATCATGTCAGGAAATGACCTAAGGAGAGTGTGAAGACCTTTGTTACTGAGACCCTCAGGGACTTCTTCAGAAGCAGTGTTAGGGCTTCAGGTAGGGACAGCATCAGGGCCAGACTTAGAGAGAGACAGGGCCTGATTGAGGCCTAGCGACAGGCCCTTAGCTGAGGACACTGTTAGGGCATGACTTAGGAACAGAATCAGCGCCTCTGTTGGATCAGCCTTAGCGTCTTTGTTACAGATATGATCAGGGCCTGACTTAATCACAGCTTCAGGGCCTCAGTTAGGGAAAGCTTCAGGGCCTGAGTTAGGGACAGCCTCAGTTCTTAACATAGGGACAGCGACAGGGCTTTCTTAGGGACAGTGTCAGGACCTGGGTTAGAAATATGTCAGGATATTAACTCAGGCTAGTGTCCAGTTTTCAGTTATTGCTGACAGCAGGGCCTATATTAGGGGCAAATTCTGAGCCTTACTTAGAGACAGTGTCAGGGCCTGAGTTAGGACTAGCATCAGAGCCCTTGTAAAGTACAGTGTCAGGGACTGAGTTAGGTGTAGTGTCAGGGCTTTAGTTAGGGACAGTGTCAGCGCCTCAGTTAGGATGAGCCTCCAACCTGAGCTAGGGACAGGTTGACGGCCTCGGGACCAATTTCAGGCTCTTAGTTAGAGACAGCATCAGGGATTTAGTTAGCATAAGAAGCTCGACAATAGCTAAAGACAAGTTTAGGTTAAGATCTAGGGTTAGTGTCAGGAAATGACCTAGGGATAGTGTCAAGACCATAGCTAATTAGAGCATCAGTGCCTAATTTAGGCCCAGTGTCAGGGCTTCAGGTAGGGACAGAGTCTTAGCCTGACTTAGGGAGAGTGACAGGGCCTGAGTGATGCCTAGAGTCAGGGCCTTAGCTACGGACAGCGTCAGGGCATGACATAGGATCAACATAAGGGTCTCTGTAAAATCAGCATTAGAGTTTAGTTAAAGACATTATCAGGACCTCTGTGAGGGACAGCCTCAGGGCCTCACTTAGGGACAGTGTCAGGGCTAACTTTGGGAGAGTTTCAGGACCTTGGTAAGACATGGGTCAGGATATTAGCTCAGGATAATGTCAGGACTTTAGATATTGATGGTAGCAGCGCCTACGTTAGGGAAAGTTTCAAGGCGTTAGTTAGGAGTAGCGGGCCTCTGATAGGTCCAGTGTCAGATCCCCAGTTAGCAATAGTGTTAGGGCCTTAGTTCGGGACAGTGTCAGGGCCGGATGTAGGGCGAGCATCTAGGCCTTAGTTCGGGACAGTTTCATGGTCTTGGGACTAAATTCAGTGCCTGAGGTAGGCACAGCCTAAGGGCTTCATTTAGCATAAGAGGCAGGACATTAGCTAGTGACCGTGTCAGTTTAACATCTAGGGATAGTGTCAGGAAATGACCTAAGGATAGTGTGAAGACCTTTGTTACGGAGACTCTCAGGGCCTTATTCAGAACCAGTGTTAGGGCTTCAGGTAGGGACAGCATCAGAGCCTGACTTAGGGAGAGCGTTAGGGTCTGAGTGAGGCCTAGCATCAGACACTTAGTGGGGGACACTATCGAGGCATGACTTAGGAGCAGCATCAGGGTCTCTGTTGGATCAGCCTTAGGGTCTTAGTTAAAGGCATGTGCAGGGTCTGAGTTAGTCACAGCATCAAGGCCTGAGTTAGTTAGGGAAAGCTTCAGGGCCTCACTTAGGGACAGCGTCAGGGCTTACTTTGGGACAGTGTCAGGACCTTGGTAAGACATGGGTCAGGTTATTAGCTCCGGATAATGTCAGGACTTTAGATGTTGCTGGCAGCAGCCCTTAGTTAGAGACAGTGTCAGGCCCTGAGTTACGACTAGCCTCTGAGCCTTTGTTAGATACAATGTACGGGACTGAATTAGGAGTAGAGTCAGGGCCTTAGTTATTGACAGTGTCAGGGCCTGACTTAGGGAGAGCGACAGGGCCTGAGTGAGGCTTAGCATCAGGCCCTTAGCTGGGCACACTGTCAGGGCATGACTTTGGAGCAGCATCAGCGTCTTTGCTGGATCAGCATTAAGGTCTTCATTAGGTACATGATCAGGGCCTGAATTAGTCAGAGCTTCAAGGCTTCAGTTAAGGAAAGCTTCAGGGCCTGATTTAGGGACAGCCTCAGGTCTTCACTTAGGGACAGCGTCAGGGCTTACTTTGGGACAGTTTCAGGACCTTGGAAAGACATAGGTCAGGATATTAGCGCAGGATAATGTCAGGACTTTTGATAGTGATGGCAGCAGGGCCTTAGTTACAGACGGTTTCAGGGCCTGAGTTAGGCCTAGCATCAGAGACTTTGTTACGTACAGTGTAAGGGACTGAGTTAGGAGTAGTTTCAGGGCCTTGCTTAGGGACAGTGTCAGGGTCTGATTTAGGTGTACTCTCTGAGACCTAGTTAGGGACAGTGCTAGGGCCTGAGTTAGGATTAGTGTCAAGGCCTTATTTAGGACCAATTTCAGGGCCTTAGTTTGGCCTAGCATCAGAGCCATTGTTAGGAATCGTATGAGGGCCTGAGTTAGGCATACTATCAGGGCCTTAGTTAGGGACAGTTTTAGGGCCTGAGTTAGGATTAGTGTCAAGGCCTTATTTAGGACCAATTTTAGGGCTTTAGTTTGGACTAGCAACAAAGCCTTTGTTAGGTATCATGTCGGGGCCTCCGTTAGGTGTAGTGTCAGGGCCATTGTTAGGGACAGTATCAGGGCCTGACTTAGGAGAAGGTCAGGGCCTTAGCCAGGGAAAGTGTCAGGGCCTTAGTTAGAGACATTTTCAGGGCCTGAATTAGCAGTAGTGTCAAAAGTCCTTAGTGAGGAGAGTAAGGAGTCAGTCAGGAATCAGGCACTGACCCTGTTCTTAAATAAGGCCCTGACATTACCTGTAACACAGGTCCTGATCTGATTCCTATCATAGGCGCTGATGTTGGACTTAACTAAGGCCCTGACACTGGTCCTAAGTACAGCTGTGACACTACTCTTAACTCAGGCCCTGACACTGTCCCTAACAAAGCCTCTGACACTACTCCTAAATCAGGCACTGACACTCTCCCTAACTAAGGCCCTGACATACACCTAACTCAGGCCCTGACACTGTCTCTAACTAAGGCCCTGATACTACTCCAAACTCAGCACTGACACTAGCACTAACTAAGGCCCTGACAGTATTCAGAGCTCACGCCCTAACACGACTCCTAAATCATGCCCTGACAATGTCCCTAACTAAGGCCCTGACACTATTCCTAACTCAGGCGCTGACACAATACTTAAGGAAGGCCCTGACATTACTCCTAACTCAGCCCCTGAAAAGGTCCCTAAATAAGGCCGACACAACTCCTAACTCAGGCACTAAAACTGTCCCTAAATAAGGCCCTGAAACTATTCCTAACTGAGGCGCTGATACAATACCTAACGAAGGCCCTGATGCTACTCCTAACTAAGGCCCTGACACTACTCCTATCTCAAGCAATGACACTGTCCCTAACTTAGGCCCTGACTCTACTCCTGACTCAGGCACAGACACTGGCCCTAACGTAGGCCCTGACACTACTCCTAACTAAGTAACTGACACTGTCCCTAACTAAGGCCCGGACACTACTCCTTACTCAGGCACTGACAATGTCACTAACTAAGGCTGTGACACTACTCCCAAAATAGACACTGAGACTGTCCCTAAATATGCCCTGACAGTACTCTGAACTCAGGCACTGACACTCTCCTTAACTAAGGCCCTGATACTACTTCCACCTCAGGCACTGACACTCTCCCTAAGTAAGCCCTGACATTACTCCCAATTCCGGCATTGACACTTTTGCTAACTAAGGCCCTGAAACTACTCACAACTGAGGCCCTTACACTGTTACTAACTACCGGTCTCAGACTACTCCTAACTGAGGCCTTGGCACTGTCCGTAACTTAGGCTCTGGCACTATTCCTAACTCAGACACTGACGCTGTCCCTTAACTAAGGGTCTGACCCTACTCCCAACTCAGACAGTGACACTCTCCCAAATTAAGGCCTTGACACTACCCTTAACTCAGGCCCTGACACAGTCCATAATAAAGACCCTGAAACTAATCCCAACTCAGGCCCTGGCACTGTCCGTAACTAAGGGCCTGACACTACTCCCATCTCAGCAACTGACACCATACCTAACTAGGGCCCTGACACTACTCCCAACTCAGGCACTGGTGCGGTCTCTAACTAAGGCACTGGCACTACTCCCAACTCAGGCACTGACACTCTCCCTAATTAAGGTCCTGACACTACTCCCAACTCAGGCACTGACACTGTCCCTAACTAAGGCCCTGACACTACTCCTAACTCAGGCACTGACACTACCGTAAATAAGGCCCTGACTCCACTCCTAACTCAGGCACTGTCACTGTCACTAAATAAGGCCATTACACTTCTCTTAACTCAACAACTGACACTCTCCGTAACTAAGGCTTTGACACAATACTTAACTCATGCCCTGACACTATCCTTAACTGAGACCCTGAGAGTACTCCCAACCCCGTCACTGACACTGTTCCTAAATACGGTCCAGAGACTACTCCCAATTCAGGCCCTGACACTGTCCCTAACTAAGGCCCTGACATTACTCCCATCTCAGCCACTGACACTGTCCCTAAGGCCCTGACACTACCTCCAACTCAGGCACTGACACTATCCCTAACTACAGCCCTGACACTTCTCCTAACTCAGGCACTGACACTGTCCCTAACTAATGTCCTGACACAACTCCCAACTCAGGCACTGACATTTTTCCTAACAAAGGCCCTGACACTAATCCCAACATTGGCACTGAGACTGTCCCGAAATTCGCCCTGACAGTACTCCCAACTCAGGCACTGACACTGTCCCTAACTAAGGCCCTGACACTACTCCCAAACTAGGCACTGACATTGTCCCTAACTAAGGCCCTGACATTACTCTCAACTCAGGCACTAACACTGTCCCTAACTAAGGACTTGACACTACTCTTAACTCAGGCCCTGGCACAGTCCCTAACAAAGGCCTGACACTACTCCCAAATCAGGCACTGACACTGTCCCTAACTAATATCCTGACACAACTCCCAACTCAGGCACTGACATTGTTCCTAACAAAGGCCCTGACACTAATCCAAACATAGACACTGAGACTGTCCCGAAATACGCCCTCACAATACTCCCAACTTAGGCACTGACACTGTCCCTAACTAAGGCCCTGACACTACTCCCAAACTAGGCACTGACATTGGCCCTAACTAAGGCCCTGACATTACTCTCAACTCAGGCACTAACACTGTCCCTCACTAAGGACTTGACACTACTCTTAACACAGGCCCTGGCACAGTCCCTAACAAAGGCCTGCCACTACCCCCAACTCTGGCACTGAGAGTGTCCCTAACTACGGCCATCACACTACTCCTAACTCAGGCACTGACGCTGTCCCTAAGTAAGGCCCTGACACTACTCCCAACGCAGGCACTGACGCTGTCGCTAACTAAGGCTCTGACACTACTCCCAACACAGGCATTGACACTGTCCCTAGCTAAGGCCCTCACACTACTACTTACTTAGGCACTGACACGCTACCTAACTAAGGCCCTGAGACTACTTCTACCTCAGACCCTGACACTGTCCCTAACGAAAGGCCTGATACTACTCCCAACACAGGAACTGACACTCTCCCTAACTAAGGCCTTGACACTACTTTTAACTCATGCCCTGATGCTGTCCCCAAAAAAGACCCTGAGACTATTCCCAACGCAGGCACTGACACTCTCCCTAACTAAGACCCTGACACTACTCCCATCACAGCCACTGACACTGTCCCTAACTAGGTCCTGACACTATTCCCAACTCAGGCACTGACACTGTCCCTAACTAAGGCCCTGACACTACTCCCAACTCCGACACTGACACTTTCTCTAACTAAAGCCCTGAAACTACTCACAACTCAGGCACTGACCCTGTCCCTAACTAGGCACTGACCCTGTCCCTAAATAGACCCTGAAACTACTCACAACTCAGGCCCTGACACTGTTCCTAACTACCGGTCTCAGACTACTCCTAACTTAGGCCCTGACACTATTCCTAACACAGTCACTGACACTGTCCCTAACTAAGGTCCTGAGACTATTCCTAACTCAGACCCCGACACTGTCCATAACTTAGGCCATGTCACTACTCCCAACTCAGGCACTGACGTTGTTCCTAACTAAGGGTCTGACACTACTCCAAACTGAGACACTGACACTCTTCCAAATTAAGGCCTTGACACTACTCTTAATTCAGGCCCTGACACTGTCCATAATAAAGACCCTGACAAAAATCCCAACTTAGGCACTGACAATGTCCGTAACTAAGGCCCTGACATTATTCCCATCTCAGCCACTGACCCTGTCCTTAACTATGGCCCTGACACTACTCCCAACGCAAGCACTGGTGCTGTCCCTAACTAAAGCACTGGCACTACTCCCAACTCGCCCTGGCGCTGTCCCTAACTAAGGCTCTGACACTACTCCCAATTCAGGCAATGACAGTGTCCCTAACTGAGGCAATGAAACTACTCCCAACTCAAGCACTAAGGCTCTGGATCATTGTGATGACAAGCGCCATGGAGCATTGTGATGACAAGGGCCATGGAGAATTGTGATGACGGGTCCTGAAGCATTGTGGTGACAAGGGCCATGGAGCATTTTGATGACAGGGCTCATGGGGCATTGTGATGAAAGTGGTGATGGAGCATTGTCATTAAAGTGGTCATGGAACATTGTGATAAAAGTGGTCATGTAGCATTGTGATGAAAAGTGCTATGGAGCATTGGGATGACAGGGTTCATGGAGCATTGTGATGACAAGGGCCATGGAGCATTGTGATGGCAGGGCTCATGTGGCATTATGATGACAGTGGTCCTGGAGCAATGTGATGAACGTTGTCATGGAGCACTGTGATTACAGGGGCCATGGAGAATTGTGATGACAAAGGCCAGGGAACATTGTGCTGACAGGGCTCATGGAGCATTGTGATGAAAGGGGTCATGGCTCATTGTGATGACAGGGGGCCTGGAACTTTGTGATGACAGGGGTCACGGGGCATTGTGATGACAAGGGCCATGGAACATTTTGATGACAGTGGTCATATGGCATTTTGAATGACAGGGGCCATGAAGCATTGTGATAACAAGAGTCATGGAGACTTGTGATGACAGGGGGCATGGAGCTTTGTGATTTCACAGGATGTCGCATTTTAGACAAGGGTCATGGAGCATTGTGATGAAAGGGGTCATGGAGCATTGTGATGACAATGGCATATAGCATTGTGATGACAAAGGTCATGGAGCATTGTGATGACAGGGGTTATGGAGCATTTTGATGACAAGGGCGTGGAGCATTGTGATGACAGTGGTCATGGAACATTGTGACGATAAGGGCATCGAGCCGAGTTAGGGACAGTCTAGCGGCCTTGGGACTAAATTCAGTGCCTGAATTAGGCACAGCATAAGGTCTTTAGTTAGCATAAGAGGCAAGACTTTAGCTCGGGACAGGGTTAGGGTAAAGGCTTGGAATCATGTCAGGAAATGACCTAAGGAGAGTGTGAAGACCTTTGTTACTGAGACCCTCAGGGACTTCTTCAGAAGCAGTGTTAGGGCTTCAGGTAGGGACAGCATCAGGGCCAGACTTAGAGGGAGACAGGGCCTGATTGAGGCCTAGCGACAGGCCCTTAGCTGAGGACACTGTTAGGGCATGACTTAGGAACAGAATCAGCGCCTCTGTTGGATCAGCCTTAGCGTCTTTGTTACAGATATGATCAGGGCCTGACTTAATCACAGCTTCAGGGCCTCAGTTAGGGAAAGCTTCAGGGCCTGAGTTAGGGACAGCCTCAGTTCTTAACATAGGGACAGCGACAGGGCTTTCTTAGGGACAGTGTCAGGACCTGGGTTAGAAATATGTCAGGATATTAACTCAGGCTAGTGTCCAGTTTTCAGTTATTGCTGACAGCAGGGCCTATATTAGGGGCAAATTCTGAGCCTTACTTAGAGACAGTGTCAGGGCCTGAGTTAGGACTACCATCAGAGCCCTTGTAAAGTACAGTGTCAGGGACTGAGTTAGGTGTAGTGTCAGGGCTTTAGTTAGGGACAGTGTCAGCGCCTCAGTTAGGGTGAGCCTCCAACCTGAGTTAGGGACAGGTTGACGGCCTCGGGACTAATTTCAGGCTCTTAGTTAGAGACAGCATCAGGGATTTAGTTAGCATAAGAGGCTCGACAATAGCTAAAGACAAGTTTAGGTTAAGATCTAGGGATAGTGTCAGGAAATGACTTAGGGATAGTGTCAAGACCATAGCTAATTAGAGCATCAGTGCCTAATTTAGGCCCAGTGTCAGGGCTTCAGGTAGGGACAGAGTCTTAGCCTGACTTAGGGAGAGCGACAGGGCCTGAGTGATGCCTAGAGTCAGGGCCTTAGCTACGGACAGCGTCAGGGCATGACATAGGATCAACATAAGGGTCTCTGTAAAATCAGCATTAGAGTTTAGTTAAAGACATTATCAGGACCTCTGTGAGGGACAGCCTCAGGGCCTCACTTAGGGACAGTGTCAGGGCTAACTTTGGGAGAGTTTCAGGACCTTGGTAAGACATGGGTCAGGATATTAGCTCAGGATAATGTCAGGACTTTAGATATTGATGGTAGCAGCGCCTACGTTAGGGAAAGTTTCAAGGCGTTAGTTAGGAGTAGCGGGCCTCTGATAGGTCCAGTGTCAGATCCCCAGTTAGCAATAGTGTTAGGGCCTTAGTTCGGGACAGTGTCAGGGCCGGATGTAGGGCGAGCATCTAGGCCTTAGTTCGGGACAGTTTCATGGTCTTGGGACTAAATTCAGTGCCTGAGGTAGGCACAGCCTAAGGGCTTCATTTAGCATAAGAGGCAGGACATTAGCTAGTGACCGTGTCAGTTTAACATCTAGGGATAGTGTCAGGAAATGACCTAAGGATAGTGTGAAGACCTTTGTTACGGAGACTCTCAGGGCCTTATTCAGAACCAGTGTTAGGGCTTCAGGTAGGGACAGCATCAGAGCCTGACTTAGGGAGAGCGTTAGGGTCTGAGTGAGGCCTAGCATCAGACACTTAGTGGGGGACACTATCGAGGCATGACTTAGGAGCAGCATCAGGGTCTCTGTCGGATCAGCCTTAGGGTCTTAGTTAAAGGCATGTGCAGGGTCTGAGTTAGTCACAGCATCAAGGCCTGAGTTAGTTAGGGAAAGCTTCAGGGCCTCACTTAGGGATAGCGTCAGGGCTTACTTTGGGACAGTGTCAGGACCTTGGTAAGACATGGGTCAGGTTATTAGCTCCGGATAATGTCAGGACTTTAGATGTTGCTGGCAGCAGCCCTTAGTTAGAGACAGTGTCAGGCCCTGAGTTACGACTAGCATCAGAGCCTTTGTTAGATACAATGTACGGGACTGAATTAGGAGTAGAGTCAGGGCCTTAGTTAGTGACAGTGTCAGGGCCTGACTTAGGGAGAGCGACAGGGCCTGAGTGAGGCTTAGCATCAGGCCCTTAGCTGGGCACACTGTCAGGGCATGACTTTGGAGCAGCATCAGCGTCTTTGCTGGATCAGCATTAAGGTCTTCGTTAGGTACATGATCAGGGCCTGAATTAGTCAGAGCGTCAAGGCTTCAGTTAAGGAAAGCTTCAGGGCCTGAGGTAGGGACAGCCTCAGGTCTTCACTTAGGGACAGCGTCAGGGCTTACTTTGGGACAGTTTCAGGACCTTGGAAAGACATAGGTCAGGATATTAGCTCAGGATAATGTCAGGACTTTTGATAGTGATGGCAGCAGGGCCTTAGTTACAGACGGTTTCAGGGCCTGAGTTAGGCCTAGCATCAGAGACTTTGTTAGGTACAGTGTAAGGGACTGAGTTAGGAGTAGTGTCAGGGCCTTGCTTAGGGACAGTGTCAGGGTCTGATTTAGGTGTACTGTCTGAGACCTAGTTAGGGACAGTGCTAGGGCCTGAGTTAGGATTAGTGTCAAGGCCTTATTTAGGACCAATTTCAGGGCCTTAGTTTGGACTAGCATCAGAGCCATTGTTAGGAATCGTATGAGGGCCTGAGTTAGGCATACTATCAGGGCCTTAGTTAGGGACAGTTTTAGGGCCTGAGTTAGGATTGGTGTCAAGGCCTTATTTAGGACCAATTTTAGGGCTTTAGTTTGGACTAGCAACAAAGCCTTTGTTAGGTATCATGTCGGGGCCTCCGTTAGGTGTAGTGTCAGGGCCATTGTTAGGGACAGTATCAGGGCCTGACTTAGGAGAAGGTCAGGGCCTTAGCCAGGGAAAGTGTCAGGGCCTTAGTTAGGGACATTATCAGGGCCTGAATTAGCAGTAGTGTCAAAAGTCCTTAGTGAGGAGAGAAAGGAGTAAGTCAGGACTCAGGCCCTGACACTGTTCTTAAATAAGGCCCTGACATTACCTGTAACACAGGTCCTGATCTGATTCCTATCATAGGCGCTGATGTTGGACTTAACTAAGGCCCTGACACTGGTCCTAAGTACAGCTGTGACACTACTCTTAACTCAGGCCCTGACACTGTCCCTAACAAAGCCTCTGACACTACTCCTAAATCAGGCACTGACACTCTCCCTAACTAAGGCCCTGACATACACCTAACTCAGGCCCTGACACTGTCTCTAACTAAGGCCCTGATACTACTCCAAACTCAGCACTGACACTGTCACTAACTAAGGCCCCGACACTATTCATAGCTCACGCCCTAACACAACTCCTAAATCATGCCCTGACAATGTCCCTAACTAAGGCCCTGACACTATTCCTAACTCAGGCGCTGACACAATACTTAAGGAAGGCCCTGACATTACTCCTAACTCAGGCCCTGAAAAGGTCCCTAACTAAGGCCGACACAACTCCTAAC
>NW_028124545.1:0-67557 GCF_965194825.1 Balaenoptera physalus
CTGCTGTTTCTTTCTCTACGTTGTACGTCCAAGGTGCTTTAGAAGGGAGATACTTGAGTTGTTTCAACTGACTACTTTTTGGAGTGTAAGAAAAGAAGCCAATCACTTCCCATGACTCGGCATCTAGCTGTTCCCAGTGGTGCACTGCTCACAACTCACCAAACACACAGGCCATCCTGCCTGTAGTTTTCTCGTCCTAGTACAGACCCGCCTGTACTAAGAGACCTGGAATGCTTCCGAGAGCTCAAGAACCACACTGAATAACGCTACATGGATTCTGAAGCCTGCAACCCGCGGCATGAACCAAGGGGAACTTTAGCTTGAAGCTAGTGTTCAATGGGCTCGCCAGTTCATTACAGAGTACCAAAGGATGATCAGCTACGAAAGAATGGCAACCTCCATATTTCATTCCTAGAAACTCACTTGTCATCACAAAGGCAATTGTGCTACGAAGAGAATATGTGCAACTAAAGAGTTAGGGGGAATGGAGCCCACAACTCTCTAAATCCCAAAGAGGAAAATAAAGTTTCCCTTCAAGCCTTATTTTAACAGGGTCCTCAGAGCCTTAACCCTGCTCGTTCTTTCTCTATTTTGTACCTTAAAGGTGCTTTAGAAGGGAGATACTTCCGTTGTTTCAACTTGCCACAATTTACAGGTTTAAGCAAATAAGCCCTTCACTGCCCCTGGCTCGGCATCTAGCTGTTCCCAACGATACATTGCTGAGAAATGCCCAAACACACAGGCCGTCCTTCTAGGACGTTTCTCCTCCTCGTGCAGACCCACCATTACTGAGACCTGGAAGGCTTCCTAGAGCTAAAGAACCACACTGAATAAAGCTACATGGATTCTGCTGCATGCCAAACAGTGGCATGATACCAGAGGAAAGTTAGCTTGAGGCTAGTGTTCAATGGGGTCGCCAGTTCACTACAGATTACTGAAGGATGAGCAGCTACCAAGGAATGGCAACCTCCAAGTTTCTCTCCTAGCAACTCACTTGTCATCACTAAGCCAATTGTGCTATGAAGAGAACATGCGCAAGTAAAGAGTTTCTCAGGGAGAACTGAGCCCACAACTCTCTAAAGGCCAATAAGGAAAATAAAGTTTCCCTTCAGCCTTATATTCAAAATGGCCCGCAGAGCCCTGACTCTCATGCTTCTTCCTCTATTTAGTACCTCCAACGTGCTTTCGAAGGGAGATACTTGAGTTGTTTCAAGTTGCCACATTCTACAGGTTTCACAAAAAACCCCTTCACCTCCCATGTCTCGGCATCTAGGTGTTCCCAACGGTGCACTGCTCACAACTCCCCAAACACACAGGCCATCCTTCTTGTATCGTTTCTCAAGGTCGAGCAGATCCGCCAGTACTAAGAGACCTGGAATGCTTCCTAGAGCTCCAGAACCACACTGAATAAGGCTACAGAGATTGTGCTGCATGGCAACAAGTGGCATGATAGAAGAGGAACGTTAGCTTGAGGCTAGTGCTCAAACGGGGTCACCAATTCACTGAAGATTACCAAAGGACGAGCACCAGCAAAGAATGGCAAGCTCCGAGTTTCTTTCCTAGAAACTCACGTGTGGTCACAAAGGCAATTGTGCTATGAAGAGACCTCGTGCAACTACACAGTGTTTCTCAGGGAGAATTGAGCCCCCAACTCTCTAAATGCCAAAGAGGAAAATGAAGTTTCCCTTCAAGACTTATCTTCAAAGGGGCCAGCAGAGCATTGACCTTGCTGATTCTTTCTCTACTTTGTACCCACAAGGTGCTTAAGAAGGGAGATACATGAGTTCTTTCAACTTGCAAAAATGAAGAGGTTTAAGCAAAGAAGCCCTTCACAGCCTGTGACTCGGCATCTAGCTCTTCCAAAGCTGCATTGCTCATAAAGGCCCAAACACACCGGCCGTCCTTCTAATACATTGCTCATCCTAGTGTTGACCCGCCAGTCCTAAGAGACCTGGAATGCTACCTGGAGCTCAAGAACCACAATAAATAACGCTACATGGAGTCTGCTGCCTGCAACCTGCGGCATGATACAAGAGGAAAGTTAGCTTGAGGCTAGTGTTCTTTAGGGTCGCCCATTCACTACAGATTACGGAAGGATGAGCAGCTACCCAAGAATGGCAACCTCCATATTTCTTTCCTAGAAACTCACTTGTCATCACAAAGACAACTCTGCTATGAAGAGAACATGTGCAACTACACAGTGTTTCTCAGGGAGAATTGAGCCCGAAACTCTCTAAATCCCAATGAGGAACATAAAGTTTCCCTTCAAGCCTCATATACAAAAGGGCCCACAGAGCCTTGTCTCTGCTGTTTCTTTCTCTACGTTGTACGTCCAAGGTGCTTTAGAAGGGAGATACTTGAGTTGTTTCAACTGACTACTTTTTGGAGTGTAAGAAAAGAAGCCAATCACTTCCCATGACTCGGCATCTAGCTGTTCCCAGTGGTGCACTGCTCACAACTCACCAAACACACAGGCCATCCTGCCTGTAGTTTTCTCGTCCTAGTACAGACCCGCCTGTACTAAGAGACCTGGAATGCTTCCGAGAGCTCAAGAACCACACTGAATAACGCTACATGGATTCTGAAGCCTGCAACCCGCGGCATGAACCAAGGGGAACTTTAGCTTGAAGCTAGTGTTCAATGGGCTCGCCAGTTCATTACAGAGTACCAAAGGATGATCAGCTACGAAAGAATGGCAACCTCCATATTTCATTCCTAGAAACTCACTTGTCATCACAAAGGCAATTGTGCTACGAAGAGAATATGTGCAACTAAAGAGTTAGGGGGAATGGAGCCCACAACTCTCTAAATCCCAAAGAGGAAAATAAAGTTTCCCTTCAAGCCTTATTTTAACAGGGTCCTCAGAGCCTTAACCCTGCTCGTTCTTTCTCTATTTTGTACCTTAAAGGTGCTTTAGAAGGGAGATACTTCCGTTGTTTCAACTTGCCACAATTTACAGGTTTAAGCAAATAAGCCCTTCACTGCCCCTGGCTCGGCATCTAGCTGTTCCCAACGATACATTGCTGAGAAATGCCCAAACACACAGGCCGTCCTTCTAGGACGTTTCTCCTCCTCGTGCAGACCCACCATTACTGAGACCTGGAAGGCTTCCTAGAGCTAAAGAACCACACTGAATAAAGCTACATGGATTCTGCTGCATGCCAAACAGTGGCATGATACCAGAGGAAAGTTAGCTTGAGGCTAGTGTTCAATGGGGTCGCCAGTTCACTACAGATTACTGAAGGATGAGCAGCTACCAAGGAATGGCAACCTCCAAGTTTCTCTCCTAGCAACTCACTTGTCATCACTAAGCCAATTGTGCTATGAAGAGAACATGCGCAAGTAAAGAGTTTCTCAGGGAGAACTGAGCCCACAACTCTCTAAAGGCCAATAAGGAAAATAAAGTTTCCCTTCAGCCTTATATTCAAAATGGCCCGCAGAGCCCTGACTCTCATGCTTCTTCCTCTATTTAGTACCTCCAACGTGCTTTCGAAGGGAGATACTTGAGTTGTTTCAAGTTGCCACATTCTACAGGTTTCACAAAAAACCCCTTCACCTCCCATGTCTCGGCATCTAGGTGTTCCCAACGGTGCACTGCTCACAACTCCCCAAACACACAGGCCATCCTTCTTGTATCGTTTCTCAAGGTCGAGCAGATCCGCCAGTACTAAGAGACCTGGAATGCTTCCTAGAGCTCCAGAACCACACTGAATAAGGCTACAGAGATTGTGCTGCATGGCAACAAGTGGCATGATAGAAGAGGAACGTTAGCTTGAGGCTAGTGCTCAAACGGGGTCACCAATTCACTGAAGATTACCAAAGGACGAGCACCAGCAAAGAATGGCAAGCTCCGAGTTTCTTTCCTAGAAACTCACGTGTGGTCACAAAGGCAATTGTGCTATGAAGAGACCTCGTGCAACTACACAGTGTTTCTCAGGGAGAATTGAGCCCCCAACTCTCTAAATGCCAAAGAGGAAAATGAAGTTTCCCTTCAAGACTTATCTTCAAAGGGGCCAGCAGAGCATTGACCTTGCTGATTCTTTCTCTACTTTGTACCCACAAGGTGCTTAAGAAGGGAGATACATGAGTTCTTTCAACTTGCAAAAATGAAGAGGTTTAAGCAAAGAAGCCCTTCACAGCCTGTGACTCGGCATCTAGCTCTTCCAAAGCTGCATTGCTCATAAAGGCCCAAACACACCGGCCGTCCTTCTAATACATTGCTCATCCTAGTGTTGACCCGCCAGTCCTAAGAGACCTGGAATGCTACCTGGAGCTCAAGAACCACAATAAATAACGCTACATGGAGTCTGCTGCCTGCAACCTGCGGCATGATACAAGAGGAAAGTTAGCTTGAGGCTAGTGTTCTTTAGGGTCGCCCATTCACTACAGATTACGGAAGGATGAGCAGCTACCCAAGAATGGCAACCTCCATATTTCTTTCCTAGAAACTCACTTGTCATCACAAAGACAACTCTGCTATGAAGAGAACATGTGCAACTACACAGTGTTTCTCAGGGAGAATTGAGCCCGAAACTCTCTAAATCCCAATGAGGAACATAAAGTTTCCCTTCAAGCCTCATATACAAAAGGGCCCACAGAGCCTTGTCTCTGCTGTTTCTTTCTCTACGTTGTACGTCCAAGGTGCTTTAGAAGGGAGATACTTGAGTTGTTTCAACTGACTACTTTTTGGAGTGTAAGAAAAGAAGCCAATCACTTCCCATGACTCGGCATCTAGCTGTTCCCAGTGGTGCACTGCTCACAACTCACCAAACACACAGGCCATCCTGCCTGTAGTTTTCTCGTCCTAGTACAGACCCGCCTGTACTAAGAGACCTGGAATGCTTCCGAGAGCTCAAGAACCACACTGAATAACGCTACATGGATTCTGAAGCCTGCAACCCGCGGCATGAACCAAGGGGAACTTTAGCTTGAAGCTAGTGTTCAATGGGCTCGCCAGTTCATTACAGAGTACCAAAGGATGATCAGCTACGAAAGAATGGCAACCTCCATATTTCATTCCTAGAAACTCACTTGTCATCACAAAGGCAATTGTGCTACGAAGAGAATATGTGCAACTAAAGAGTTAGGGGGAATGGAGCCCACAACTCTCTAAATCCCAAAGAGGAAAATAAAGTTTCCCTTCAAGCCTTATTTTAACAGGGTCCTCAGAGCCTTAACCCTGCTCGTTCTTTCTCTATTTTGTACCTTAAAGGTGCTTTAGAAGGGAGATACTTCCGTTGTTTCAACTTGCCACAATTTACAGGTTTAAGCAAATAAGCCCTTCACTGCCCCTGGCTCGGCATCTAGCTGTTCCCAACGATACATTGCTGAGAAATGCCCAAACACACAGGCCGTCCTTCTAGGACGTTTCTCCTCCTCGTGCAGACCCACCATTACTGAGACCTGGAAGGCTTCCTAGAGCTAAAGAACCACACTGAATAAAGCTACATGGATTCTGCTGCATGCCAAACAGTGGCATGATACCAGAGGAAAGTTAGCTTGAGGCTAGTGTTCAATGGGGTCGCCAGTTCACTACAGATTACTGAAGGATGAGCAGCTACCAAGGAATGGCAACCTCCAAGTTTCTCTCCTAGCAACTCACTTGTCATCACTAAGCCAATTGTGCTATGAAGAGAACATGCGCAAGTAAAGAGTTTCTCAGGGAGAACTGAGCCCACAACTCTCTAAAGGCCAATAAGGAAAATAAAGTTTCCCTTCAGCCTTATATTCAAAATGGCCCGCAGAGCCCTGACTCTCATGCTTCTTCCTCTATTTAGTACCTCCAACGTGCTTTCGAAGGGAGATACTTGAGTTGTTTCAAGTTGCCACATTCTACAGGTTTCACAAAAAACCCCTTCACCTCCCATGTCTCGGCATCTAGGTGTTCCCAACGGTGCACTGCTCACAACTCCCCAAACACACAGGCCATCCTTCTTGTATCGTTTCTCAAGGTCGAGCAGATCCGCCAGTACTAAGAGACCTGGAATGCTTCCTAGAGCTCCAGAACCACACTGAATAAGGCTACAGAGATTGTGCTGCATGGCAACAAGTGGCATGATAGAAGAGGAACGTTAGCTTGAGGCTAGTGCTCAAACGGGGTCACCAATTCACTGAAGATTACCAAAGGACGAGCACCAGCAAAGAATGGCAAGCTCCGAGTTTCTTTCCTAGAAACTCACGTGTGGTCACAAAGGCAATTGTGCTATGAAGAGACCTCGTGCAACTACACAGTGTTTCTCAGGGAGAATTGAGCCCCCAACTCTCTAAATGCCAAAGAGGAAAATGAAGTTTCCCTTCAAGACTTATCTTCAAAGGGGCCAGCAGAGCATTGACCTTGCTGATTCTTTCTCTACTTTGTACCCACAAGGTGCTTAAGAAGGGAGATACATGAGTTCTTTCAACTTGCAAAAATGAAGAGGTTTAAGCAAAGAAGCCCTTCACAGCCTGTGACTCGGCATCTAGCTCTTCCAAAGCTGCATTGCTCATAAAGGCCCAAACACACCGGCCGTCCTTCTAATACATTGCTCATCCTAGTGTTGACCCGCCAGTCCTAAGAGACCTGGAATGCTACCTGGAGCTCAAGAACCACAATAAATAACGCTACATGGAGTCTGCTGCCTGCAACCTGCGGCATGATACAAGAGGAAAGTTAGCTTGAGGCTAGTGTTCTTTAGGGTCGCCCATTCACTACAGATTACGGAAGGATGAGCAGCTACCCAAGAATGGCAACCTCCATATTTCTTTCCTAGAAACTCACTTGTCATCACAAAGACAACTCTGCTATGAAGAGAACATGTGCAACTACACAGTGTTTCTCAGGGAGAATTGAGCCCGAAACTCTCTAAATCCCAATGAGGAACATAAAGTTTCCCTTCAAGCCTCATATACAAAAGGGCCCACAGAGCCTTGTCTCTGCTGTTTCTTTCTCTACGTTGTACGTCCAAGGTGCTTTAGAAGGGAGATACTTGAGTTGTTTCAACTGACTACTTTTTGGAGTGTAAGAAAAGAAGCCAATCACTTCCCATGACTCGGCATCTAGCTGTTCCCAGTGGTGCACTGCTCACAACTCACCAAACACACAGGCCATCCTGCCTGTAGTTTTCTCGTCCTAGTACAGACCCGCCTGTACTAAGAGACCTGGAATGCTTCCGAGAGCTCAAGAACCACACTGAATAACGCTACATGGATTCTGAAGCCTGCAACCCGCGGCATGAACCAAGGGGAACTTTAGCTTGAAGCTAGTGTTCAATGGGCTCGCCAGTTCATTACAGAGTACCAAAGGATGATCAGCTACGAAAGAATGGCAACCTCCATATTTCATTCCTAGAAACTCACTTGTCATCACAAAGGCAATTGTGCTACGAAGAGAATATGTGCAACTAAAGAGTTAGGGGGAATGGAGCCCACAACTCTCTAAATCCCAAAGAGGAAAATAAAGTTTCCCTTCAAGCCTTATTTTAACAGGGTCCTCAGAGCCTTAACCCTGCTCGTTCTTTCTCTATTTTGTACCTTAAAGGTGCTTTAGAAGGGAGATACTTCCGTTGTTTCAACTTGCCACAATTTACAGGTTTAAGCAAATAAGCCCTTCACTGCCCCTGGCTCGGCATCTAGCTGTTCCCAACGATACATTGCTGAGAAATGCCCAAACACACAGGCCGTCCTTCTAGGACGTTTCTCCTCCTCGTGCAGACCCACCATTACTGAGACCTGGAAGGCTTCCTAGAGCTAAAGAACCACACTGAATAAAGCTACATGGATTCTGCTGCATGCCAAACAGTGGCATGATACCAGAGGAAAGTTAGCTTGAGGCTAGTGTTCAATGGGGTCGCCAGTTCACTACAGATTACTGAAGGATGAGCAGCTACCAAGGAATGGCAACCTCCAAGTTTCTCTCCTAGCAACTCACTTGTCATCACTAAGCCAATTGTGCTATGAAGAGAACATGCGCAAGTAAAGAGTTTCTCAGGGAGAACTGAGCCCACAACTCTCTAAAGGCCAATAAGGAAAATAAAGTTTCCCTTCAGCCTTATATTCAAAATGGCCCGCAGAGCCCTGACTCTCATGCTTCTTCCTCTATTTAGTACCTCCAACGTGCTTTCGAAGGGAGATACTTGAGTTGTTTCAAGTTGCCACATTCTACAGGTTTCACAAAAAACCCCTTCACCTCCCATGTCTCGGCATCTAGGTGTTCCCAACGGTGCACTGCTCACAACTCCCCAAACACACAGGCCATCCTTCTTGTATCGTTTCTCAAGGTCGAGCAGATCCGCCAGTACTAAGAGACCTGGAATGCTTCCTAGAGCTCCAGAACCACACTGAATAAGGCTACAGAGATTGTGCTGCATGGCAACAAGTGGCATGATAGAAGAGGAACGTTAGCTTGAGGCTAGTGCTCAAACGGGGTCACCAATTCACTGAAGATTACCAAAGGACGAGCACCAGCAAAGAATGGCAAGCTCCGAGTTTCTTTCCTAGAAACTCACGTGTGGTCACAAAGGCAATTGTGCTATGAAGAGACCTCGTGCAACTACACAGTGTTTCTCAGGGAGAATTGAGCCCCCAACTCTCTAAATGCCAAAGAGGAAAATGAAGTTTCCCTTCAAGACTTATCTTCAAAGGGGCCAGCAGAGCATTGACCTTGCTGATTCTTTCTCTACTTTGTACCCACAAGGTGCTTAAGAAGGGAGATACATGAGTTCTTTCAACTTGCAAAAATGAAGAGGTTTAAGCAAAGAAGCCCTTCACAGCCTGTGACTCGGCATCTAGCTCTTCCAAAGCTGCATTGCTCATAAAGGCCCAAACACACCGGCCGTCCTTCTAATACATTGCTCATCCTAGTGTTGACCCGCCAGTCCTAAGAGACCTGGAATGCTACCTGGAGCTCAAGAACCACAATAAATAACGCTACATGGAGTCTGCTGCCTGCAACCTGCGGCATGATACAAGAGGAAAGTTAGCTTGAGGCTAGTGTTCTTTAGGGTCGCCCATTCACTACAGATTACGGAAGGATGAGCAGCTACCCAAGAATGGCAACCTCCATATTTCTTTCCTAGAAACTCACTTGTCATCACAAAGACAACTCTGCTATGAAGAGAACATGTGCAACTACACAGTGTTTCTCAGGGAGAATTGAGCCCGAAACTCTCTAAATCCCAATGAGGAACATAAAGTTTCCCTTCAAGCCTCATATACAAAAGGGCCCACAGAGCCTTGTCTCTGCTGTTTCTTTCTCTACGTTGTACGTCCAAGGTGCTTTAGAAGGGAGATACTTGAGTTGTTTCAACTGACTACTTTTTGGAGTGTAAGAAAAGAAGCCAATCACTTCCCATGACTCGGCATCTAGCTGTTCCCAGTGGTGCACTGCTCACAACTCACCAAACACACAGGCCATCCTGCCTGTAGTTTTCTCGTCCTAGTACAGACCCGCCTGTACTAAGAGACCTGGAATGCTTCCGAGAGCTCAAGAACCACACTGAATAACGCTACATGGATTCTGAAGCCTGCAACCCGCGGCATGAACCAAGGGGAACTTTAGCTTGAAGCTAGTGTTCAATGGGCTCGCCAGTTCATTACAGAGTACCAAAGGATGATCAGCTACGAAAGAATGGCAACCTCCATATTTCATTCCTAGAAACTCACTTGTCATCACAAAGGCAATTGTGCTACGAAGAGAATATGTGCAACTAAAGAGTTAGGGGGAATGGAGCCCACAACTCTCTAAATCCCAAAGAGGAAAATAAAGTTTCCCTTCAAGCCTTATTTTAACAGGGTCCTCAGAGCCTTAACCCTGCTCGTTCTTTCTCTATTTTGTACCTTAAAGGTGCTTTAGAAGGGAGATACTTCCGTTGTTTCAACTTGCCACAATTTACAGGTTTAAGCAAATAAGCCCTTCACTGCCCCTGGCTCGGCATCTAGCTGTTCCCAACGATACATTGCTGAGAAATGCCCAAACACACAGGCCGTCCTTCTAGGACGTTTCTCCTCCTCGTGCAGACCCACCATTACTGAGACCTGGAAGGCTTCCTAGAGCTAAAGAACCACACTGAATAAAGCTACATGGATTCTGCTGCATGCCAAACAGTGGCATGATACCAGAGGAAAGTTAGCTTGAGGCTAGTGTTCAATGGGGTCGCCAGTTCACTACAGATTACTGAAGGATGAGCAGCTACCAAGGAATGGCAACCTCCAAGTTTCTCTCCTAGCAACTCACTTGTCATCACTAAGCCAATTGTGCTATGAAGAGAACATGCGCAAGTAAAGAGTTTCTCAGGGAGAACTGAGCCCACAACTCTCTAAAGGCCAATAAGGAAAATAAAGTTTCCCTTCAGCCTTATATTCAAAATGGCCCGCAGAGCCCTGACTCTCATGCTTCTTCCTCTATTTAGTACCTCCAACGTGCTTTCGAAGGGAGATACTTGAGTTGTTTCAAGTTGCCACATTCTACAGGTTTCACAAAAAACCCCTTCACCTCCCATGTCTCGGCATCTAGGTGTTCCCAACGGTGCACTGCTCACAACTCCCCAAACACACAGGCCATCCTTCTTGTACGTTTCTCAAGGTCGAGCAGATCCGCCAGTACTAAGAGACCTGGAATGCTTCCTAGAGCTCCAGAACCACACTGAATAAGGCTACAGAGATTGTGCTGCATGGCAACAAGTGGCATGATAGAAGAGGAACGTTAGCTTGAGGCTAGTGCTCAAACGGGGTCACCAATTCACTGAAGATTACCAAAGGACGAGCACCAGCAAAGAATGGCAAGCTCCGAGTTTCTTTCCTAGAAACTCACGTGTGGTCACAAAGGCAATTGTGCTATGAAGAGACCTCGTGCAACTACACAGTGTTTCTCAGGGAGAATTGAGCCCCCAACTCTCTAAATGCCAAAGAGGAAAATGAAGTTTCCCTTCAAGACTTATCTTCAAAGGGGCCAGCAGAGCATTGACCTTGCTGATTCTTTCTCTACTTTGTACCCACAAGGTGCTTAAGAAGGGAGATACATGAGTTCTTTCAACTTGCAAAAATGAAGAGGTTTAAGCAAAGAAGCCCTTCACAGCCTGTGACTCGGCATCTAGCTCTTCCAAAGCTGCATTGCTCATAAAGGCCCAAACACACCGGCCGTCCTTCTAATACATTGCTCATCCTAGTGTTGACCCGCCAGTCCTAAGAGACCTGGAATGCTACCTGGAGCTCAAGAACCACAATAAATAACGCTACATGGAGTCTGCTGCCTGCAACCTGCGGCATGATACAAGAGGAAAGTTAGCTTGAGGCTAGTGTTCTTTAGGGTCGCCCATTCACTACAGATTACGGAAGGATGAGCAGCTACCCAAGAATGGCAACCTCCATATTTCTTTCCTAGAAACTCACTTGTCATCACAAAGACAACTCTGCTATGAAGAGAACATGTGCAACTACACAGTGTTTCTCAGGGAGAATTGAGCCCGAAACTCTCTAAATCCCAATGAGGAACATAAAGTTTCCCTTCAAGCCTCATATACAAAAGGGCCCACAGAGCCTTGTCTCTGCTGTTTCTTTCTCTACGTTGTACGTCCAAGGTGCTTTAGAAGGGAGATACTTGAGTTGTTTCAACTGACTACTTTTTGGAGTGTAAGAAAAGAAGCCAATCACTTCCCATGACTCGGCATCTAGCTGTTCCCAGTGGTGCACTGCTCACAACTCACCAAACACACAGGCCATCCTGCCTGTAGTTTTCTCGTCCTAGTACAGACCCGCCTGTACTAAGAGACCTGGAATGCTTCCGAGAGCTCAAGAACCACACTGAATAACGCTACATGGATTCTGAAGCCTGCAACCCGCGGCATGAACCAAGGGGAACTTTAGCTTGAAGCTAGTGTTCAATGGGCTCGCCAGTTCATTACAGAGTACCAAAGGATGATCAGCTACGAAAGAATGGCAACCTCCATATTTCATTCCTAGAAACTCACTTGTCATCACAAAGGCAATTGTGCTACGAAGAGAATATGTGCAACTAAAGAGTTAGGGGGAATGGAGCCCACAACTCTCTAAATCCCAAAGAGGAAAATAAAGTTTCCCTTCAAGCCTTATTTTAACAGGGTCCTCAGAGCCTTAACCCTGCTCGTTCTTTCTCTATTTTGTACCTTAAAGGTGCTTTAGAAGGGAGATACTTCCGTTGTTTCAACTTGCCACAATTTACAGGTTTAAGCAAATAAGCCCTTCACTGCCCCTGGCTCGGCATCTAGCTGTTCCCAACGATACATTGCTGAGAAATGCCCAAACACACAGGCCGTCCTTCTAGGACGTTTCTCCTCCTCGTGCAGACCCACCATTACTGAGACCTGGAAGGCTTCCTAGAGCTAAAGAACCACACTGAATAAAGCTACATGGATTCTGCTGCATGCCAAACAGTGGCATGATACAAGAGGAAAGTTAGCTTGAGGCTAGTGTTCAATGGGGTCGCCAGTTCACTACAGATTACTGAAGGATGAGCAGCTACCAAGGAATGGCAACCTCCAAGTTTCTCTCCTAGCAACTCACTTGTCATCACTAAGCCAATTGTGCTATGAAGAGAACATGCGCAAGTAAAGAGTTTCTCAGGGAGAACTGAGCCCACAACTCTCTAAAGGCCAATAAGGAAAATAAAGTTTCCCTTCAGCCTTATATTCAAAATGGCCCGCAGAGCCCTGACTCTCATGCTTCTTCCTCTATTTAGTACCTCCAACGTGCTTTCGAAGGGAGATACTTGAGTTGTTTCAAGTTGCCACATTCTACAGGTTTCACAAAAAACCCCTTCACCTCCCATGTCTCGGCATCTAGGTGTTCCCAACGGTGCACTGCTCACAACTCCCCAAACACACAGGCCATCCTTCTTGTATCGTTTCTCAAGGTCGAGCAGATCCGCCAGTACTAAGAGACCTGGAATGCTTCCTAGAGCTCCAGAACCACACTGAATAAGGCTACAGAGATTGTGCTGCATGGCAACAAGTGGCATGATAGAAGAGGAACGTTAGCTTGAGGCTAGTGCTCAAACGGGGTCACCAATTCACTGAAGATTACCAAAGGACGAGCACCAGCAAAGAATGGCAAGCTCCGAGTTTCTTTCCTAGAAACTCACGTGTGGTCACAAAGGCAATTGTGCTATGAAGAGACCTCGTGCAACTACACAGTGTTTCTCAGGGAGAATTGAGCCCCCAACTCTCTAAATGCCAAAGAGGAAAATGAAGTTTCCCTTCAAGACTTATCTTCAAAGGGGCCAGCAGAGCATTGACCTTGCTGATTCTTTCTCTACTTTGTACCCACAAGGTGCTTAAGAAGGGAGATACATGAGTTCTTTCAACTTGCAAAAATGAAGAGGTTTAAGCAAAGAAGCCCTTCACAGCCTGTGACTCGGCATCTAGCTCTTCCAAAGCTGCATTGCTCATAAAGGCCCAAACACACCGGCCGTCCTTCTAATACATTGCTCATCCTAGTGTTGACCCGCCAGTCCTAAGAGACCTGGAATGCTACCTGGAGCTCAAGAACCACAATAAATAACGCTACATGGAGTCTGCTGCCTGCAACCTGCGGCATGATACAAGAGGAAAGTTAGCTTGAGGCTAGTGTTCTTTAGGGTCGCCCATTCACTACAGATTACGGAAGGATGAGCAGCTACCCAAGAATGGCAACCTCCATATTTCTTTCCTAGAAACTCACTTGTCATCACAAAGACAACTCTGCTATGAAGAGAACATGTGCAACTACACAGTGTTTCTCAGGGAGAATTGAGCCCGAAACTCTCTAAATCCCAATGAGGAACATAAAGTTTCCCTTCAAGCCTCATATACAAAAGGGCCCACAGAGCCTTGTCTCTGCTGTTTCTTTCTCTACGTTGTACGTCCAAGGTGCTTTAGAAGGGAGATACTTGAGTTGTTTCAACTGACTACTTTTTGGAGTGTAAGAAAAGAAGCCAATCACTTCCCATGACTCGGCATCTAGCTGTTCCCAGTGGTGCACTGCTCACAACTCACCAAACACACAGGCCATCCTGCCTGTAGTTTTCTCGTCCTAGTACAGACCCGCCTGTACTAAGAGACCTGGAATGCTTCCGAGAGCTCAAGAACCACACTGAATAACGCTACATGGATTCTGAAGCCTGCAACCCGCGGCATGAACCAAGGGGAACTTTAGCTTGAAGCTAGTGTTCAATGGGCTCGCCAGTTCATTACAGAGTACCAAAGGATGATCAGCTACGAAAGAATGGCAACCTCCATATTTCATTCCTAGAAACTCACTTGTCATCACAAAGGCAATTGTGCTACGAAGAGAATATGTGCAACTAAAGAGTTAGGGGGAATGGAGCCCACAACTCTCTAAATCCCAAAGAGGAAAATAAAGTTTCCCTTCAAGCCTTATTTTAACAGGGTCCTCAGAGCCTTAACCCTGCTCGTTCTTTCTCTATTTTGTACCTTAAAGGTGCTTTAGAAGGGAGATACTTCCGTTGTTTCAACTTGCCACAATTTACAGGTTTAAGCAAATAAGCCCTTCACTGCCCCTGGCTCGGCATCTAGCTGTTCCCAACGATACATTGCTGAGAAATGCCCAAACACACAGGCCGTCCTTCTAGGACGTTTCTCCTCCTCGTGCAGACCCACCATTACTGAGACCTGGAAGGCTTCCTAGAGCTAAAGAACCACACTGAATAAAGCTACATGGATTCTGCTGCATGCCAAACAGTGGCATGATACAAGAGGAAAGTTAGATTGAGGCTAGTGTTCAATGGGGTCGCCAGTTCACTACAGATTACTGAAGGATGAGCAGCTACCAAGGAATGGCAACCTCCAAGTTTCTCTCCTAGCAACTCACTTGTCATCACTAAGCCAATTGTGCTATGAAGAGAACATGCGCAAGTAAAGAGTTTCTCAGGGAGAACTGAGCCCACAACTCTCTAAAGGCCAATAAGGAAAATAAAGTTTCCCTTCAGCCTTATATTCAAAATGGCCCGCAGAGCCCTGACTCTCATGCTTCTTCCTCTATTTAGTACCTCCAACGTGCTTTCGAAGGGAGATACTTGAGTTGTTTCAAGTTGCCACATTCTACAGGTTTCACAAAAAACCCCTTCACCTCCCATGTCTCGGCATCTAGGTGTTCCCAACGGTGCACTGCTCACAACTCCCCAAACACACAGGCCATCCTTCTTGTATCGTTTCTCAAGGTCGAGCAGATCCGCCAGTACTAAGAGACCTGGAATGCTTCCTAGAGCTCCAGAACCACACTGAATAAGGCTACAGAGATTGTGCTGCATGGCAACAAGTGGCATGATAGAAGAGGAACGTTAGCTTGAGGCTAGTGCTCAAACGGGGTCACCAATTCACTGAAGATTACCAAAGGACGAGCACCAGCAAAGAATGGCAAGCTCCGAGTTTCTTTCCTAGAAACTCACGTGTGGTCACAAAGGCAATTGTGCTATGAAGAGACCTCGTGCAACTACACAGTGTTTCTCAGGGAGAATTGAGCCCCCAACTCTCTAAATGCCAAAGAGGAAAATGAAGTTTCCCTTCAAGACTTATCTTCAAAGGGGCCAGCAGAGCATTGACCTTGCTGATTCTTTCTCTACTTTGTACCCACAAGGTGCTTAAGAAGGGAGATACATGAGTTCTTTCAACTTGCAAAAATGAAGAGGTTTAAGCAAAGAAGCCCTTCACAGCCTGTGACTCGGCATCTAGCTCTTCCAAAGCTGCATTGCTCATAAAGGCCCAAACACACCGGCCGTCCTTCTAATACATTGCTCATCCTAGTGTTGACCCGCCAGTCCTAAGAGACCTGGAATGCTACCTGGAGCTCAAGAACCACAATAAATAACGCTACATGGAGTCTGCTGCCTGCAACCTGCGGCATGATACAAGAGGAAAGTTAGCTTGAGGCTAGTGTTCTTTAGGGTCGCCCATTCACTACAGATTACGGAAGGATGAGCAGCTACCCAAGAATGGCAACCTCCATATTTCTTTCCTAGAAACTCACTTGTCATCACAAAGACAACTCTGCTATGAAGAGAACATGTGCAACTACACAGTGTTTCTCAGGGAGAATTGAGCCCGAAACTCTCTAAATCCCAATGAGGAACATAAAGTTTCCCTTCAAGCCTCATATACAAAAGGGCCCACAGAGCCTTGTCTCTGCTGTTTCTTTCTCTACGTTGTACGTCCAAGGTGCTTTAGAAGGGAGATACTTGAGTTGTTTCAACTGACTACTTTTTGGAGTGTAAGAAAAGAAGCCAATCACTTCCCATGACTCGGCATCTAGCTGTTCCCAGTGGTGCACTGCTCACAACTCACCAAACACACAGGCCATCCTGCCTGTAGTTTTCTCGTCCTAGTACAGACCCGCCTGTACTAAGAGACCTGGAATGCTTCCGAGAGCTCAAGAACCACACTGAATAACGCTACATGGATTCTGAAGCCTGCAACCCGCGGCATGAACCAAGGGGAACTTTAGCTTGAAGCTAGTGTTCAATGGGCTCGCCAGTTCATTACAGAGTACCAAAGGATGATCAGCTACGAAAGAATGGCAACCTCCATATTTCATTCCTAGAAACTCACTTGTCATCACAAAGGCAATTGTGCTACGAAGAGAATATGTGCAACTAAAGAGTTAGGGGGAATGGAGCCCACAACTCTCTAAATCCCAAAGAGGAAAATAAAGTTTCCCTTCAAGCCTTATTTTAACAGGGTCCTCAGAGCCTTAACCCTGCTCGTTCTTTCTCTATTTTGTACCTTAAAGGTGCTTTAGAAGGGAGATACTTCCGTTGTTTCAACTTGCCACAATTTACAGGTTTAAGCAAATAAGCCCTTCACTGCCCCTGGCTCGGCATCTAGCTGTTCCCAACGATACATTGCTGAGAAATGCCCAAACACACAGGCCGTCCTTCTAGGACGTTTCTCCTCCTCGTGCAGACCCACCATTACTGAGACCTGGAAGGCTTCCTAGAGCTAAAGAACCACACTGAATAAAGCTACATGGATTCTGCTGCATGCCAAACAGTGGCATGATACAAGAGGAAAGTTAGCTTGAGGCTAGTGTTCAATGGGGTCGCCAGTTCACTACAGATTACTGAAGGATGAGCAGCTACCAAGGAATGGCAACCTCCAAGTTTCTCTCCTAGCAACTCACTTGTCATCACTAAGCCAATTGTGCTATGAAGAGAACATGCGCAAGTAAAGAGTTTCTCAGGGAGAACTGAGCCCACAACTCTCTAAAGGCCAATAAGGAAAATAAAGTTTCCCTTCAGCCTTATATTCAAAATGGCCCGCAGAGCCCTGACTCTCATGCTTCTTCCTCTATTTAGTACCTCCAACGTGCTTTCGAAGGGAGATACTTGAGTTGTTTCAAGTTGCCACATTCTACAGGTTTCACAAAAAACCCCTTCACCTCCCATGTCTCGGCATCTAGGTGTTCCCAACGGTGCACTGCTCACAACTCCCCAAACACACAGGCCATCCTTCTTGTATCGTTTCTCAAGGTCGAGCAGATCCGCCAGTACTAAGAGACCTGGAATGCTTCCTAGAGCTCCAGAACCACACTGAATAAGGCTACAGAGATTGTGCTGCATGGCAACAAGTGGCATGATAGAAGAGGAACGTTAGCTTGAGGCTAGTGCTCAAACGGGGTCACCAATTCACTGAAGATTACCAAAGGACGAGCACCAGCAAAGAATGGCAAGCTCCGAGTTTCTTTCCTAGAAACTCACGTGTGGTCACAAAGGCAATTGTGCTATGAAGAGACCTCGTGCAACTACACAGTGTTTCTCAGGGAGAATTGAGCCCCCAACTCTCTAAATGCCAAAGAGGAAAATGAAGTTTCCCTTCAAGACTTATCTTCAAAGGGGCCAGCAGAGCATTGACCTTGCTGATTCTTTCTCTACTTTGTACCCACAAGGTGCTTAAGAAGGGAGATACATGAGTTCTTTCAACTTGCAAAAATGAAGAGGTTTAAGCAAAGAAGCCCTTCACAGCCTGTGACTCGGCATCTAGCTCTTCCAAAGCTGCATTGCTCATAAAGGCCCAAACACACCGGCCGTCCTTCTAATACATTGCTCATCCTAGTGTTGACCCGCCAGTCCTAAGAGACCTGGAATGCTACCTGGAGCTCAAGAACCACAATAAATAACGCTACATGGAGTCTGCTGCCTGCAACCTGCGGCATGATACAAGAGGAAAGTTAGCTTGAGGCTAGTGTTCTTTAGGGTCGCCCATTCACTACAGATTACGGAAGGATGAGCAGCTACCCAAGAATGGCAACCTCCATATTTCTTTCCTAGAAACTCACTTGTCATCACAAAGACAACTCTGCTATGAAGAGAACATGTGCAACTACACAGTGTTTCTCAGGGAGAATTGAGCCCGAAACTCTCTAAATCCCAATGAGGAACATAAAGTTTCCCTTCAAGCCTCATATACAAAAGGGCCCACAGAGCCTTGTCTCTGCTGTTTCTTTCTCTACGTTGTACGTCCAAGGTGCTTTAGAAGGGAGATACTTGAGTTGTTTCAACTGACTACTTTTTGGAGTGTAAGAAAAGAAGCCAATCACTTCCCATGACTCGGCATCTAGCTGTTCCCAGTGGTGCACTGCTCACAACTCACCAAACACACAGGCCATCCTGCCTGTAGTTTTCTCGTCCTAGTACAGACCCGCCTGTACTAAGAGACCTGGAATGCTTCCGAGAGCTCAAGAACCACACTGAATAACGCTACATGGATTCTGAAGCCTGCAACCCGCGGCATGAACCAAGGGGAACTTTAGCTTGAAGCTAGTGTTCAATGGGCTCGCCAGTTCATTACAGAGTACCAAAGGATGATCAGCTACGAAAGAATGGCAACCTCCATATTTCATTCCTAGAAACTCACTTGTCATCACAAAGGCAATTGTGCTACGAAGAGAATATGTGCAACTAAAGAGTTAGGGGGAATGGAGCCCACAACTCTCTAAATCCCAAAGAGGAAAATAAAGTTTCCCTTCAAGCCTTATTTTAACAGGGTCCTCAGAGCCTTAACCCTGCTCGTTCTTTCTCTATTTTGTACCTTAAAGGTGCTTTAGAAGGGAGATACTTCCGTTGTTTCAACTTGCCACAATTTACAGGTTTAAGCAAATAAGCCCTTCACTGCCCCTGGCTCGGCATCTAGCTGTTCCCAACGATACATTGCTGAGAAATGCCCAAACACACAGGCCGTCCTTCTAGGACGTTTCTCCTCCTCGTGCAGACCCACCATTACTGAGACCTGGAAGGCTTCCTAGAGCTAAAGAACCACACTGAATAAAGCTACATGGATTCTGCTGCATGCCAAACAGTGGCATGATACAAGAGGAAAGTTAGCTTGAGGCTAGTGTTCAATGGGGTCGCCAGTTCACTACAGATTACTGAAGGATGAGCAGCTACCAAGGAATGGCAACCTCCAAGTTTCTCTCCTAGCAACTCACTTGTCATCACTAAGCCAATTGTGCTATGAAGAGAACATGCGCAAGTAAAGAGTTTCTCAGGGAGAACTGAGCCCACAACTCTCTAAAGGCCAATAAGGAAAATAAAGTTTCCCTTCAGCCTTATATTCAAAATGGCCCGCAGAGCCCTGACTCTCATGCTTCTTCCTCTATTTAGTACCTCCAACGTGCTTTCGAAGGGAGATACTTGAGTTGTTTCAAGTTGCCACATTCTACAGGTTTCACAAAAAACCCCTTCACCTCCCATGTCTCGGCATCTAGGTGTTCCCAACGGTGCACTGCTCACAACTCCCCAAACACACAGGCCATCCTTCTTGTACGTTTCTCAAGGTCGAGCAGATCCGCCAGTACTAAGAGACCTGGAATGCTTCCTAGAGCTCCAGAACCACACTGAATAAGGCTACAGAGATTGTGCTGCATGGCAACAAGTGGCATGATAGAAGAGGAACGTTAGCTTGAGGCTAGTGCTCAAACGGGGTCACCAATTCACTGAAGATTACCAAAGGACGAGCACCAGCAAAGAATGGCAAGCTCCGAGTTTCTTTCCTAGAAACTCACGTGTGGTCACAAAGGCAATTGTGCTATGAAGAGACCTCGTGCAACTACACAGTGTTTCTCAGGGAGAATTGAGCCCCCAACTCTCTAAATGCCAAAGAGGAAAATGAAGTTTCCCTTCAAGACTTATCTTCAAAGGGGCCAGCAGAGCATTGACCTTGCTGATTCTTTCTCTACTTTGTACCCACAAGGTGCTTAAGAAGGGAGATACATGAGTTCTTTCAACTTGCAAAAATGAAGAGGTTTAAGCAAAGAAGCCCTTCACAGCCTGTGACTCGGCATCTAGCTCTTCCAAAGCTGCATTGCTCATAAAGGCCCAAACACACCGGCCGTCCTTCTAATACATTGCTCATCCTAGTGTTGACCCGCCAGTCCTAAGAGACCTGGAATGCTACCTGGAGCTCAAGAACCACAATAAATAACGCTACATGGAGTCTGCTGCCTGCAACCTGCGGCATGATACAAGAGGAAAGTTAGCTTGAGGCTAGTGTTCTTTAGGGTCGCCCATTCACTACAGATTACGGAAGGATGAGCAGCTACCCAAGAATGGCAACCTCCATATTTCTTTCCTAGAAACTCACTTGTCATCACAAAGACAACTCTGCTATGAAGAGAACATGTGCAACTACACAGTGTTTCTCAGGGAGAATTGAGCCCGAAACTCTCTAAATCCCAATGAGGAACATAAAGTTTCCCTTCAAGCCTCATATACAAAAGGGCCCACAGAGCCTTGTCTCTGCTGTTTCTTTCTCTACGTTGTACTTCCAAGGTGCTTTAGAAGGGAGATACTTGAGTTGTTTCAACTGACTACTTTTTGGAGTGTAAGAAAAGAAGCCAATCACTTCCCATGACTCGGCATCTAGCTGTTCCCAGTGGTGCACTGCTCACAACTCACCAAACACACAGGCCATCCTGCCTGTAGTTTTCTCGTCCTAGTACAGACCCGCCTGTACTAAGAGACCTGGAATGCTTCCGAGAGCTCAAGAACCACACTGAATAACGCTACATGGATTCTGAAGCCTGCAACCCGCGGCATGAACCAAGGGGAACTTTAGCTTGAAGCTAGTGTTCAATGGGCTCGCCAGTTCATTACAGAGTACCAAAGGATGATCAGCTACGAAAGAATGGCAACCTCCATACTTCATTCCTAGAAACTCACTTGTCATCACAAAGGCAATTGTGCTACGAAGAGAATATGTGCAACTAAAGAGTTAGGGGGAATGGAGCCCACAACTCTCTAAATCCCAAAGAGGAAAATAAAGTTTCCCTTCAAGCCTTATTTTAACAGGGTCCTCAGAGCCTTAACCCTGCTCGTTCTTTCTCTATTTTGTACCTTAAAGGTGCTTTAGAAGGGAGATACTTCCGTTGTTTCAACTTGCCACAATTTACAGGTTTAAGCAAATAAGCCCTTCACTGCCCCTGGCTCGGCATCTAGCTGTTCCCAACGATACATTGCTGAGAAATGCCCAAACACACAGGCCGTCCTTCTAGGACGTTTCTCCTCCTCGTGCAGACCCACCATTACTGAGACCTGGAAGGCTTCCTAGAGCTAAAGAACCACACTGAATAAAGCTACATGGATTCTGCTGCATGCCAAACAGTGGCATGATACAAGAGGAAAGTTAGCTTGAGGCTAGTGTTCAATGGGGTCGCCAGTTCACTACAGATTACTGAAGGATGAGCAGCTACCAAGGAATGGCAACCTCCAAGTTTCTCTCCTAGCAACTCACTTGTCATCACTAAGCCAATTGTGCTATGAAGAGAACATGCGCAAGTAAAGAGTTTCTCAGGGAGAACTGAGCCCACAACTCTCTAAAGGCCAATAAGGAAAATAAAGTTTCCCTTCAGCCTTATATTCAAAATGGCCCGCAGAGCCCTGACTCTCATGCTTCTTCCTCTATTTAGTACCTCCAACGTGCTTTCGAAGGGAGATACTTGAGTTGTTTCAAGTTGCCACATTCTACAGGTTTCACAAAAAACCCCTTCACCTCCCATGTCTCGGCATCTAGGTGTTCCCAACGGTGCACTGCTCACAACTCCCCAAACACACAGGCCATCCTTCTTGTATCGTTTCTCAAGGTCGAGCAGATCCGCCAGTACTAAGAGACCTGGAATGCTTCCTAGAGCTCCAGAACCACACTGAATAAGGCTACAGAGATTGTGCTGCATGGCAACAAGTGGCATGATAGAAGAGGAACGTTAGCTTGAGGCTAGTGCTCAAACGGGGTCACCAATTCACTGAAGATTACCAAAGGACGAGCACCAGCAAAGAATGGCAAGCTCCGAGTTTCTTTCCTAGAAACTCACGTGTGGTCACAAAGGCAATTGTGCTATGAAGAGACCTCGTGCAACTACACAGTGTTTCTCAGGGAGAATTGAGCCCCCAACTCTCTAAATGCCAAAGAGGAAAATGAAGTTTCCCTTCAAGACTTATCTTCAAAGGGGCCAGCAGAGCATTGACCTTGCTGATTCTTTCTCTACTTTGTACCCACAAGGTGCTTAAGAAGGGAGATACATGAGTTCTTTCAACTTGCAAAAATGAAGAGGTTTAAGCAAAGAAGCCCTTCACAGCCTGTGACTCGGCATCTAGCTCTTCCAAAGCTGCATTGCTCATAAAGGCCCAAACACACCGGCCGTCCTTCTAATACATTGCTCATCCTAGTGTTGACCCGCCAGTCCTAAGAGACCTGGAATGCTACCTGGAGCTCAAGAACCACAATAAATAACGCTACATGGAGTCTGCTGCCTGCAACCTGCGGCATGATACAAGAGGAAAGTTAGCTTGAGGCTAGTGTTCTTTAGGGTCGCCCATTCACTACAGATTACGGAAGGATGAGCAGCTACCCAAGAATGGCAACCTCCATATTTCTTTCCTAGAAACTCACTTGTCATCACAAAGACAACTCTGCTATGAAGAGAACATGTGCAACTACACAGTGTTTCTCAGGGAGAATTGAGCCCGAAACTCTCTAAATCCCAATGAGGAACATAAAGTTTCCCTTCAAGCCTCATATACAAAAGGGCCCACAGAGCCTTGTCTCTGCTGTTTCTTTCTCTACGTTGTACTTCCAAGGTGCTTTAGAAGGGAGATACTTGAGTTGTTTCAACTGACTACTTTTTGGAGTGTAAGAAAAGAAGCCAATCACTTCCCATGACTCGGCATCTAGCTGTTCCCAGTGGTGCACTGCTCACAACTCACCAAACACACAGGCCATCCTGCCTGTAGTTTTCTCGTCCTAGTACAGACCCGCCTGTACTAAGAGACCTGGAATGCTTCCGAGAGCTCAAGAACCACACTGAATAACGCTACATGGATTCTGAAGCCTGCAACCCGCGGCATGAACCAAGGGGAACTTTAGCTTGAAGCTAGTGTTCAATGGGCTCGCCAGTTCATTACAGAGTACCAAAGGATGATCAGCTACGAAAGAATGGCAACCTCCATATTTCATTCCTAGAAACTCACTTGTCATCACAAAGGCAATTGTGCTACGAAGAGAATATGTGCAACTAAAGAGTTAGGGGGAATGGAGCCCACAACTCTCTAAATCCCAAAGAGGAAAATAAAGTTTCCCTTCAAGCCTTATTTTAACAGGGTCCTCAGAGCCTTAACCCTGCTCGTTCTTTCTCTATTTTGTACCTTAAAGGTGCTTTAGAAGGGAGATACTTCCGTTGTTTCAACTTGCCACAATTTACAGGTTTAAGCAAATAAGCCCTTCACTGCCCCTGGCTCGGCATCTAGCTGTTCCCAACGATACATTGCTGAGAAATGCCCAAACACACAGGCCGTCCTTCTAGGACGTTTCTCCTCCTCGTGCAGACCCACCATTACTGAGACCTGGAAGGCTTCCTAGAGCTAAAGAACCACACTGAATAAAGCTACATGGATTCTGCTGCATGCCAAACAGTGGCATGATACAAGAGGAAAGTTAGCTTGAGGCTAGTGTTCAATGGGGTCGCCAGTTCACTACAGATTACTGAAGGATGAGCAGCTACCAAGGAATGGCAACCTCCAAGTTTCTCTCCTAGCAACTCACTTGTCATCACGAAGCCAATTGTGCTATGAAGAGAACATGCGCAAGTAAAGAGTTTCTCAGGGAGAACTGAGCCCACAACTCTCTAAAGGCCAATAAGGAAAATAAAGTTTCCCTTCAGCCTTATATTCAAAATGGCCCGCAGAGCCCTGACTCTCATGCTTCTTCCTCTATTTAGTACCTCCAACGTGCTTTCGAAGGGAGATACTTGAGTTGTTTCAAGTTGCCACATTCTACAGGTTTCACAAAAAACCCCTTCACCTCCCATGTCTCGGCATCTAGGTGTTCCCAACGGTGCACTGCTCACAACTCCCCAAACACACAGGCCATCCTTCTTGTATCGTTTCTCAAGGTCGAGCAGATCCGCCAGTACTAAGAGACCTGGAATGCTTCCTAGAGCTCCAGAACCACACTGAATAAGGCTACAGAGATTGTGCTGCATGGCAACAAGTGGCATGATAGAAGAGGAACGTTAGCTTGAGGCTAGTGCTCAAACGGGGTCACCAATTCACTGAAGATTACCAAAGGACGAGCACCAGCAAAGAATGGCAAGCTCCGAGTTTCTTTCCTAGAAACTCACGTGTGGTCACAAAGGCAATTGTGCTATGAAGAGACCTCGTGCAACTACACAGTGTTTCTCAGGGAGAATTGAGCCCCCAACTCTCTAAATGCCAAAGAGGAAAATGAAGTTTCCCTTCAAGACTTATCTTCAAAGGGGCCAGCAGAGCATTGACCTTGCTGATTCTTTCTCTACTTTGTACCCACAAGGTGCTTAAGAAGGGAGATACATGAGTTCTTTCAACTTGCAAAAATGAAGAGGTTTAAGCAAAGAAGCCCTTCACAGCCTGTGACTCGGCATCTAGCTCTTCCAAAGCTGCATTGCTCATAAAGGCCCAAACACACCGGCCGTCCTTCTAATACATTGCTCATCCTAGTGTTGACCCGCCAGTCCTAAGAGACCTGGAATGCTACCTGGAGCTCAAGAACCACAATAAATAACGCTACATGGAGTCTGCTGCCTGCAACCTGCGGCATGATACAAGAGGAAAGTTAGCTTGAGGCTAGTGTTCTTTAGGGTCGCCCATTCACTACAGATTACGGAAGGATGAGCAGCTACCCAAGAATGGCAACCTCCATATTTCTTTCCTAGAAACTCACTTGTCATCACAAAGACAACTCTGCTATGAAGAGAACATGTGCAACTACACAGTGTTTCTCAGGGAGAATTGAGCCCGAAACTCTCTAAATCCCAATGAGGAACATAAAGTTTCCCTTCAAGCCTCATATACAAAAGGGCCCACAGAGCCTTGTCTCTGCTGTTTCTTTCTCTACGTTGTACGTCCAAGGTGCTTTAGAAGGGAGATACTTGAGTTGTTTCAACTGACTACTTTTTGGAGTGTAAGAAAAGAAGCCAATCACTTCCCATGACTCGGCATCTAGCTGTTCCCAGTGGTGCACTGCTCACAACTCACCAAACACACAGGCCATCCTGCCTGTAGTTTTCTCGTCCTAGTACAGACCCGCCTGTACTAAGAGACCTGGAATGCTTCCGAGAGCTCAAGAACCACACTGAATAACGCTACATGGATTCTGAAGCCTGCAACCCGCGGCATGAACCAAGGGGAACTTTAGCTTGAAGCTAGTGTTCAATGGGCTCGCCAGTTCATTACAGAGTACCAAAGGATGATCAGCTACGAAAGAATGGCAACCTCCATATTTCATTCCTAGAAACTCACTTGTCATCACAAAGGCAATTGTGCTACGAAGAGAATATGTGCAACTAAAGAGTTAGGGGGAATGGAGCCCACAACTCTCTAAATCCCAAAGAGGAAAATAAAGTTTCCCTTCAAGCCTTATTTTAACAGGGTCCTCAGAGCCTTAACCCTGCTCGTTCTTTCTCTATTTTGTACCTTAAAGGTGCTTTAGAAGGGAGATACTTCCGTTGTTTCAACTTGCCACAATTTACAGGTTTAAGCAAATAAGCCCTTCACTGCCCCTGGCTCGGCATCTAGCTGTTCCCAACGATACATTGCTGAGAAATGCCCAAACACACAGGCCGTCCTTCTAGGACGTTTCTCCTCCTCGTGCAGACCCACCATTACTGAGACCTGGAAGGCTTCCTAGAGCTAAAGAACCACACTGAATAAAGCTACATGGATTCTGCTGCATGCCAAACAGTGGCATGATACAAGAGGAAAGTTAGCTTGAGGCTAGTGTTCAATGGGGTCGCCAGTTCACTACAGATTACTGAAGGATGAGCAGCTACCAAGGAATGGCAACCTCCAAGTTTCTCTCCTAGCAACTCACTTGTCATCACTAAGCCAATTGTGCTATGAAGAGAACATGCGCAAGTAAAGAGTTTCTCAGGGAGAACTGAGCCCACAACTCTCTAAAGGCCAATAAGGAAAATAAAGTTTCCCTTCAGCCTTATATTCAAAATGGCCCGCAGAGCCCTGACTCTCATGCTTCTTCCTCTATTTAGTACCTCCAACGTGCTTTCGAAGGGAGATACTTGAGTTGTTTCAAGTTGCCACATTCTACAGGTTTCACAAAAAACCCCTTCACCTCCCATGTCTCGGCATCTAGGTGTTCCCAACGGTGCACTGCTCACAACTCCCCAAACACACAGGCCATCCTTCTTGTATCGTTTCTCAAGGTCGAGCAGATCCGCCAGTACTAAGAGACCTGGAATGCTTCCTAGAGCTCCAGAACCACACTGAATAAGGCTACAGAGATTGTGCTGCATGGCAACAAGTGGCATGATAGAAGAGGAACGTTAGCTTGAGGCTAGTGCTCAAACGGGGTCACCAATTCACTGAAGATTACCAAAGGACGAGCACCAGCAAAGAATGGCAAGCTCCGAGTTTCTTTCCTAGAAACTCACGTGTGGTCACAAAGGCAATTGTGCTATGAAGAGACCTCGTGCAACTACACAGTGTTTCTCAGGGAGAATTGAGCCCCCAACTCTCTAAATGCCAAAGAGGAAAATGAAGTTTCCCTTCAAGACTTATCTTCAAAGGGGCCAGCAGAGCATTGACCTTGCTGATTCTTTCTCTACTTTGTACCCACAAGGTGCTTAAGAAGGGAGATACATGAGTTCTTTCAACTTGCAAAAATGAAGAGGTTTAAGCAAAGAAGCCCTTCACAGCCTGTGACTCGGCATCTAGCTCTTCCAAAGCTGCATTGCTCATAAAGGCCCAAACACACCGGCCGTCCTTCTAATACATTGCTCATCCTAGTGTTGACCCGCCAGTCCTAAGAGACCTGGAATGCTACCTGGAGCTCAAGAACCACAATAAATAACGCTACATGGAGTCTGCTGCCTGCAACCTGCGGCATGATACAAGAGGAAAGTTAGCTTGAGGCTAGTGTTCTTTAGGGTCGCCCATTCACTACAGATTACGGAAGGATGAGCAGCTACCCAAGAATGGCAACCTCCATATTTCTTTCCTAGAAACTCACTTGTCATCACAAAGACAACTCTGCTATGAAGAGAACATGTGCAACTACACAGTGTTTCTCAGGGAGAATTGAGCCCGAAACTCTCTAAATCCCAATGAGGAACATAAAGTTTCCCTTCAAGCCTCATATACAAAAGGGCCCACAGAGCCTTGTCTCTGCTGTTTCTTTCTCTACGTTGTACGTCCAAGGTGCTTTAGAAGGGAGATACTTGAGTTGTTTCAACTGACTACTTTTTGGAGTGTAAGAAAAGAAGCCAATCACTTCCCATGACTCGGCATCTAGCTGTTCCCAGTGGTGCACTGCTCACAACTCACCAAACACACAGGCCATCCTGCCTGTAGTTTTCTCGTCCTAGTACAGACCCGCCTGTACTAAGAGACCTGGAATGCTTCCGAGAGCTCAAGAACCACACTGAATAACGCTACATGGATTCTGAAGCCTGCAACCCGCGGCATGAACCAAGGGGAACTTTAGCTTGAAGCTAGTGTTCAATGGGCTCGCCAGTTCATTACAGAGTACCAAAGGATGATCAGCTACGAAAGAATGGCAACCTCCATATTTCATTCCTAGAAACTCACTTGTCATCACAAAGGCAATTGTGCTACGAAGAGAATATGTGCAACTAAAGAGTTAGGGGGAATGGAGCCCACAACTCTCTAAATCCCAAAGAGGAAAATAAAGTTTCCCTTCAAGCCTTATTTTAACAGGGTCCTCAGAGCCTTAACCCTGCTCGTTCTTTCTCTATTTTGTACCTTAAAGGTGCTTTAGAAGGGAGATACTTCCGTTGTTTCAACTTGCCACAATTTACAGGTTTAAGCAAATAAGCCCTTCACTGCCCCTGGCTCGGCATCTAGCTGTTCCCAACGATACATTGCTGAGAAATGCCCAAACACACAGGCCGTCCTTCTAGGACGTTTCTCCTCCTCGTGCAGACCCACCATTACTGAGACCTGGAAGGCTTCCTAGAGCTAAAGAACCACACTGAATAAAGCTACATGGATTCTGCTGCATGCCAAACAGTGGCATGATACAAGAGGAAAGTTAGCTTGAGGCTAGTGTTCAATGGGGTCGCCAGTTCACTACAGATTACTGAAGGATGAGCAGCTACCAAGGAATGGCAACCTCCAAGTTTCTCTCCTAGCAACTCACTTGTCATCGCTAAGCCAATGGTGCTATGAAGAGAACATGCGCAAGTAAAGAGTTTCTCAGGGAGAACTGAGCCCACAACTCTCTAAAGGCCAATAAGGAAAATAAAGTTTCCCTTCAGCCTTATATTCAAAATGGCCCGCAGAGCCCTGACTCTCATGCTTCTTCCTCTATTTAGTACCTCCAACGTGCTTTCGAAGGGAGATACTTGAGTTGTTTCAAGTTGCCACATTCTACAGGTTTCACAAAAAACCCCTTCACCTCCCATGTCTCGGCATCTAGGTGTTCCCAACGGTGCACTGCTCACAACTCCCCAAACACACAGGCCATCCTTCTTGTACGTTTCTCAAGGTCGAGCAGATCCGCCAGTACTAAGAGACCTGGAATGCTTCCTAGAGCTCCAGAACCACACTGAATAAGGCTACAGAGATTGTGCTGCATGGCAACAAGTGGCATGATAGAAGAGGAACGTTAGCTTGAGGCTAGTGCTCAAACGGGGTCACCAATTCACTGAAGATTACCAAAGGACGAGCACCAGCAAAGAATGGCAAGCTCCGAGTTTCTTTCCTAGAAACTCACGTGTGGTCACAAAGGCAATTGTGCTATGAAGAGACCTCGTGCAACTACACAGTGTTTCTCAGGGAGAATTGAGCCCCCAACTCTCTAAATGCCAAAGAGGAAAATGAAGTTTCCCTTCAAGACTTATCTTCAAAGGGGCCAGCAGAGCATTGACCTTGCTGATTCTTTCTCTACTTTGTACCCACAAGGTGCTTAAGAAGGGAGATACATGAGTTCTTTCAACTTGCAAAAATGAAGAGGTTTAAGCAAAGAAGCCCTTCACAGCCTGTGACTCGGCATCTAGCTCTTCCAAAGCTGCATTGCTCATAAAGGCCCAAACACACCGGCCGTCCTTCTAATACATTGCTCATCCTAGTGTTGACCCGCCAGTCCTAAGAGACCTGGAATGCTACCTGGAGCTCAAGAACCACAATAAATAACGCTACATGGAGTCTGCTGCCTGCAACCTGCGGCATGATACAAGAGGAAAGTTAGCTTGAGGCTAGTGTTCTTTAGGGTCGCCCATTCACTACAGATTACGGAAGGATGAGCAGCTACCCAAGAATGGCAACCTCCATATTTCTTTCCTAGAAACTCACTTGTCATCACAAAGACAACTCTGCTATGAAGAGAACATGTGCAACTACACAGTGTTTCTCAGGGAGAATTGAGCCCGAAACTCTCTAAATCCCAATGAGGAACATAAAGTTTCCCTTCAAGCCTCATATACAAAAGGGCCCACAGAGCCTTGTCTCTGCTGTTTCTTTCTCTACGTTGTACGTCCAAGGTGCTTTAGAAGGGAGATACTTGAGTTGTTTCAACTGACTACTTTTTGGAGTGTAAGAAAAGAAGCCAATCACTTCCCATGACTCGGCATCTAGCTGTTCCCAGTGGTGCACTGCTCACAACTCACCAAACACACAGGCCGTCCTGCCTGTAGTTTTCTCGTCCTAGTACAGACCCGCCTGTACTAAGAGACCTGGAATGCTTCCGAGAGCTCAAGAACCACACTGAATAACGCTACATGGATTCTGAAGCCTGCAACCCGCGGCATGAACCAAGGGGAACTTTAGCTTGAAGCTAGTGTTCAATGGGCTCGCCAGTTCATTACAGAGTACCAAAGGATGATCAGCTACGAAAGAATGGCAACCTCCATATTTCATTCCTAGAAACTCACTTGTCATCACAAAGGCAATTGTGCTACGAAGAGAATATGTGCAACTAAAGAGTTAGGGGGAATGGAGCCCACAACTCTCTAAATCCCAAAGAGGAAAATAAAGTTTCCCTTCAAGCCTTATTTTAACAGGGTCCTCAGAGCCTTAACCCTGCTCGTTCTTTCTCTATTTTGTACCTTAAAGGTGCTTTAGAAGGGAGATACTTCCGTTGTTTCAACTTGCCACAATTTACAGGTTTAAGCAAATAAGCCCTTCACTGCCCCTGGCTCGGCATCTAGCTGTTCCCAACGATACATTGCTGAGAAATGCCCAAACACACAGGCCGTCCTTCTAGGACGTTTCTCCTCCTCGTGCAGACCCACCATTACTGAGACCTGGAAGGCTTCCTAGAGCTAAAGAACCACACTGAATAAAGCTACATGGATTCTGCTGCATGCCAAACAGTGGCATGATACAAGAGGAAAGTTAGCTTGAGGCTAGTGTTCAATGGGGTCGCCAGTTCACTACAGATTACTGAAGGATGAGCAGCTACCAAGGAATGGCAACCTCCAAGTTTCTCTCCTAGCAACTCACTTGTCATCACTAAGCCAATTGTGCTATGAAGAGAACATGCGCAAGTAAAGAGTTTCTCAGGGAGAACTGAGCCCACAACTCTCTAAAGGCCAATAAGGAAAATAAAGTTTCCCTTCAGCCTTATATTCAAAATGGCCCGCAGAGCCCTGACTCTCATGCTTCTTCCTCTATTTAGTACCTCCAACGTGCTTTCGAAGGGAGATACTTGAGTTGTTTCAAGTTGCCACATTCTACAGGTTTCACAAAAAACCCCTTCACCTCCCATGTCTCGGCATCTAGGTGTTCCCAACGGTGCACTGCTCACAACTCCCCAAACACACAGGCCATCCTTCTTGTATCGTTTCTCAAGGTCGAGCAGATCCGCCAGTACTAAGAGACCTGGAATGCTTCCTAGAGCTCCAGAACCACACTGAATAAGGCTACAGAGATTGTGCTGCATGGCAACAAGTGGCATGATAGAAGAGGAACGTTAGCTTGAGGCTAGTGCTCAAACGGGGTCACCAATTCACTGAAGATTACCAAAGGACGAGCACCAGCAAAGAATGGCAAGCTCCGAGTTTCTTTCCTAGAAACTCACGTGTGGTCACAAAGGCAATTGTGCTATGAAGAGACCTCGTGCAACTACACAGTGTTTCTCAGGGAGAATTGAGCCCCCAACTCTCTAAATGCCAAAGAGGAAAATGAAGTTTCCCTTCAAGACTTATCTTCAAAGGGGCCAGCAGAGCATTGACCTTGCTGATTCTTTCTCTACTTTGTACCCACAAGGTGCTTAAGAAGGGAGATACATGAGTTCTTTCAACTTGCAAAAATGAAGAGGTTTAAGCAAAGAAGCCCTTCACAGCCTGTGACTCGGCATCTAGCTCTTCCAAAGCTGCATTGCTCATAAAGGCCCAAACACACCGGCCGTCCTTCTAATACATTGCTCATCCTAGTGTTGACCCGCCAGTCCTAAGAGACCTGGAATGCTACCTGGAGCTCAAGAACCACAATAAATAACGCTACATGGAGTCTGCTGCCTGCAACCTGCGGCATGATACAAGAGGAAAGTTAGCTTGAGGCTAGTGTTCTTTAGGGTCGCCCATTCACTACAGATTACGGAAGGATGAGCAGCTACCCAAGAATGGCAACCTCCATATTTCTTTCCTAGAAACTCACTTGTCATCACAAAGACAACTCTGCTATGAAGAGAACATGTGCAACTACACAGTGTTTCTCAGGGAGAATTGAGCCCGAAACTCTCTAAATCCCAATGAGGAACATAAAGTTTCCCTTCAAGCCTCATATACAAAAGGGCCCACAGAGCCTTGTCTCTGCTGTTTCTTTCTCTACGTTGTACGTCCAAGGTGCTTTAGAAGGGAGATACTTGAGTTGTTTCAACTGACTACTTTTTGGAGTGTAAGAAAAGAAGCCAATCACTTCCCATGACTCGGCATCTAGCTGTTCCCAGTGGTGCACTGCTCACAACTCACCAAACACACAGGCCGTCCTGCCTGTAGTTTTCTCGTCCTAGTACAGACCCGCCTGTACTAAGAGACCTGGAATGCTTCCGAGAGCTCAAGAACCACACTGAATAACGCTACATGGATTCTGAAGCCTGCAACCCGCGGCATGAACCAAGGGGAACTTTAGCTTGAAGCTAGTGTTCAATGGGCTCGCCAGTTCATTACAGAGTACCAAAGGATGATCAGCTACGAAAGAATGGCAACCTCCATATTTCATTCCTAGAAACTCACTTGTCATCACAAAGGCAATTGTGCTACGAAGAGAATATGTGCAACTAAAGAGTTAGGGGGAATGGAGCCCACAACTCTCTAAATCCCAAAGAGGAAAATAAAGTTTCCCTTCAAGCCTTATTTTAACAGGGTCCTCAGAGCCTTAACCCTGCTCGTTCTTTCTCTATTTTGTACCTTAAAGGTGCTTTAGAAGGGAGATACTTCCGTTGTTTCAACTTGCCACAATTTACAGGTTTAAGCAAATAAGCCCTTCACTGCCCCTGGCTCGGCATCTAGCTGTTCCCAACGATACATTGCTGAGAAATGCCCAAACACACAGGCCGTCCTTCTAGGACGTTTCTCCTCCTCGTGCAGACCCACCATTACTGAGACCTGGAAGGCTTCCTAGAGCTAAAGAACCACACTGAATAAAGCTACATGGATTCTGCTGCATGCCAAACAGTGGCATGATACAAGAGGAAAGTTAGCTTGAGGCTAGTGTTCAATGGGGTCGCCAGTTCACTACAGATTACTGAAGGATGAGCAGCTACCAAGGAATGGCAACCTCCAAGTTTCTCTCCTAGCAACTCACTTGTCATCACGAAGCCAATTGTGCTATGAAGAGAACATGCGCAAGTAAAGAGTTTCTCAGGGAGAACTGAGCCCACAACTCTCTAAAGGCCAATAAGGAAAATAAAGTTTCCCTTCAGCCTTATATTCAAAATGGCCCGCAGAGCCCTGACTCTCATGCTTCTTCCTCTATTTAGTACCTCCAACGTGCTTTCGAAGGGAGATACTTGAGTTGTTTCAAGTTGCCACATTCTACAGGTTTCACAAAAAACCCCTTCACCTCCCATGTCTCGGCATCTAGGTGTTCCCAACGGTGCACTGCTCACAACTCCCCAAACACACAGGCCATCCTTCTTGTATCGTTTCTCAAGGTCGAGCAGATCCGCCAGTACTAAGAGACCTGGAATGCTTCCTAGAGCTCCAGAACCACACTGAATAAGGCTACAGAGATTGTGCTGCATGGCAACAAGTGGCATGATAGAAGAGGAACGTTAGCTTGAGGCTAGTGCTCAAACGGGGTCACCAATTCACTGAAGATTACCAAAGGACGAGCACCAGCAAAGAATGGCAAGCTCCGAGTTTCTTTCCTAGAAACTCACGTGTGGTCACAAAGGCAATTGTGCTATGAAGAGACCTCGTGCAACTACACAGTGTTTCTCAGGGAGAATTGAGCCCCCAACTCTCTAAATGCCAAAGAGGAAAATGAAGTTTCCCTTCAAGACTTATCTTCAAAGGGGCCAGCAGAGCATTGACCTTGCTGATTCTTTCTCTACTTTGTACCCACAAGGTGCTTAAGAAGGGAGATACATGAGTTCTTTCAACTTGCAAAAATGAAGAGGTTTAAGCAAAGAAGCCCTTCACAGCCTGTGACTCGGCATCTAGCTCTTCCAAAGCTGCATTGCTCATAAAGGCCCAAACACACCGGCCGTCCTTCTAATACATTGCTCATCCTAGTGTTGACCCGCCAGTCCTAAGAGACCTGGAATGCTACCTGGAGCTCAAGAACCACAATAAATAACGCTACATGGAGTCTGCTGCCTGCAACCTGCGGCATGATACAAGAGGAAAGTTAGCTTGAGGCTAGTGTTCTTTAGGGTCGCCCATTCACTACAGATTACGGAAGGATGAGCAGCTACCCAAGAATGGCAACCTCCATATTTCTTTCCTAGAAACTCACTTGTCATCACAAAGACAACTCTGCTATGAAGAGAACATGTGCAACTACACAGTGTTTCTCAGGGAGAATTGAGCCCGAAACTCTCTAAATCCCAATGAGGAACATAAAGTTTCCCTTCAAGCCTCATATACAAAAGGGCCCACAGAGCCTTGTCTCTGCTGTTTCTTTCTCTACGTTGTACGTCCAAGGTGCTTTAGAAGGGAGATACTTGAGTTGTTTCAACTGACTACTTTTTGGAGTGTAAGAAAAGAAGCCAATCACTTCCCATGACTCGGCATCTAGCTGTTCCCAGTGGTGCACTGCTCACAACTCACCAAACACACAGGCCGTCCTGCCTGTAGTTTTCTCGTCCTAGTACAGACCCGCCTGTACTAAGAGACCTGGAATGCTTCCGAGAGCTCAAGAACCACACTGAATAACGCTACATGGATTCTGAAGCCTGCAACCCGCGGCATGAACCAAGGGGAACTTTAGCTTGAAGCTAGTGTTCAATGGGCTCGCCAGTTCATTACAGAGTACCAAAGGATGATCAGCTACGAAAGAATGGCAACCTCCATATTTCATTCCTAGAAACTCACTTGTCATCACAAAGGCAATTGTGCTACGAAGAGAATATGTGCAACTAAAGAGTTAGGGGGAATGGAGCCCACAACTCTCTAAATCCCAAAGAGGAAAATAAAGTTTCCCTTCAAGCCTTATTTTAACAGGGTCCTCAGAGCCTTAACCCTGCTCGTTCTTTCTCTATTTTGTACCTTAAAGGTGCTTTAGAAGGGAGATACTTCCGTTGTTTCAACTTGCCACAATTTACAGGTTTAAGCAAATAAGCCCTTCACTGCCCCTGGCTCGGCATCTAGCTGTTCCCAACGATACATTGCTGAGAAATGCCCAAACACACAGGCCGTCCTTCTAGGACGTTTCTCCTCCTCGTGCAGACCCACCATTACTGAGACCTGGAAGGCTTCCTAGAGCTAAAGAACCACACTGAATAAAGCTACATGGATTCTGCTGCATGCCAAACAGTGGCATGATACAAGAGGAAAGTTAGCTTGAGGCTAGTGTTCAATGGGGTCGCCAGTTCACTACAGATTACTGAAGGATGAGCAGCTACCAAGGAATGGCAACCTCCAAGTTTCTCTCCTAGCAACTCACTTGTCATCACTAAGCCAATTGTGCTATGAAGAGAACATGCGCAAGTAAAGAGTTTCTCAGGGAGAACTGAGCCCACAACTCTCTAAAGGCCAATAAGGAAAATAAAGTTTCCCTTCAGCCTTATATTCAAAATGGCCCGCAGAGCCCTGACTCTCATGCTTCTTCCTCTATTTAGTACCTCCAACGTGCTTTCGAAGGGAGATACTTGAGTTGTTTCAAGTTGCCACATTCTACAGGTTTCACAAAAAACCCCTTCACCTCCCATGTCTCGGCATCTAGGTGTTCCCAACGGTGCACTGCTCACAACTCCCCAAACACACAGGCCATCCTTCTTGTACGTTTCTCAAGGTCGAGCAGATCCGCCAGTACTAAGAGACCTGGAATGCTTCCTAGAGCTCCAGAACCACACTGAATAAGGCTACAGAGATTGTGCTGCATGGCAACAAGTGGCATGATAGAAGAGGAACGTTAGCTTGAGGCTAGTGCTCAAACGGGGTCACCAATTCACTGAAGATTACCAAAGGACGAGCACCAGCAAAGAATGGCAAGCTCCGAGTTTCTTTCCTAGAAACTCACGTGTGGTCACAAAGGCAATTGTGCTATGAAGAGACCTCGTGCAACTACACAGTGTTTCTCAGGGAGAATTGAGCCCCCAACTCTCTAAATGCCAAAGAGGAAAATGAAGTTTCCCTTCAAGACTTATCTTCAAAGGGGCCAGCAGAGCATTGACCTTGCTGATTCTTTCTCTACTTTGTACCCACAAGGTGCTTAAGAAGGGAGATACATGAGTTCTTTCAACTTGCAAAAATGAAGAGGTTTAAGCAAAGAAGCCCTTCACAGCCTGTGACTCGGCATCTAGCTCTTCCAAAGCTGCATTGCTCATAAAGGCCCAAACACACCGGCCGTCCTTCTAATACATTGCTCATCCTAGTGTTGACCCGCCAGTCCTAAGAGACCTGGAATGCTACCTGGAGCTCAAGAACCACAATAAATAACGCTACATGGAGTCTGCTGCCTGCAACCTGCGGCATGATACAAGAGGAAAGTTAGCTTGAGGCTAGTGTTCTTTAGGGTCGCCCATTCACTACAGATTACGGAAGGATGAGCAGCTACCCAAGAATGGCAACCTCCATATTTCTTTCCTAGAAACTCACTTGTCATCACAAAGACAACTCTGCTATGAAGAGAACATGTGCAACTACACAGTGTTTCTCAGGGAGAATTGAGCCCGAAACTCTCTAAATCCCAATGAGGAACATAAAGTTTCCCTTCAAGCCTCATATACAAAAGGGCCCACAGAGCCTTGTCTCTGCTGTTTCTTTCTCTACGTTGTACGTCCAAGGTGCTTTAGAAGGGAGATACTTGAGTTGTTTCAACTGACTACTTTTTGGAGTGTAAGAAAAGAAGCCAATCACTTCCCATGACTCGGCATCTAGCTGTTCCCAGTGGTGCACTGCTCACAACTCACCAAACACACAGGCCGTCCTGCCTGTAGTTTTCTCGTCCTAGTACAGACCCGCCTGTACTAAGAGACCTGGAATGCTTCCGAGAGCTCAAGAACCACACTGAATAACGCTACATGGATTCTGAAGCCTGCAACCCGCGGCATGAACCAAGGGGAACTTTAGCTTGAAGCTAGTGTTCAATGGGCTCGCCAGTTCATTACAGAGTACCAAAGGATGATCAGCTACGAAAGAATGGCAACCTCCATATTTCATTCCTAGAAACTCACTTGTCATCACAAAGGCAATTGTGCTACGAAGAGAATATGTGCAACTAAAGAGTTAGGGGGAATGGAGCCCACAACTCTCTAAATCCCAAAGAGGAAAATAAAGTTTCCCTTCAAGCCTTATTTTAACAGGGTCCTCAGAGCCTTAACCCTGCTCGTTCTTTCTCTATTTTGTACCTTAAAGGTGCTTTAGAAGGGAGATACTTCCGTTGTTTCAACTTGCCACAATTTACAGGTTTAAGCAAATAAGCCCTTCACTGCCCCTGGCTCGGCATCTAGCTGTTCCCAACGATACATTGCTGAGAAATGCCCAAACACACAGGCCGTCCTTCTAGGACGTTTCTCCTCCTCGTGCAGACCCACCATTACTGAGACCTGGAAGGCTTCCTAGAGCTAAAGAACCACACTGAATAAAGCTACATGGATTCTGCTGCATGCCAAACAGTGGCATGATACAAGAGGAAAGTTAGCTTGAGGCTAGTGTTCAATGGGGTCGCCAGTTCACTACAGATTACTGAAGGATGAGCAGCTACCAAGGAATGGCAACCTCCAAGTTTCTCTCCTAGCAACTCACTTGTCATCGCTAAGCCAATGGTGCTATGAAGAGAACATGCGCAAGTAAAGAGTTTCTCAGGGAGAACTGAGCCCACAACTCTCTAAAGGCCAATAAGGAAAATAAAGTTTCCCTTCAGCCTTATATTCAAAATGGCCCGCAGAGCCCTGACTCTCATGCTTCTTCCTCTATTTAGTACCTCCAACGTGCTTTCGAAGGGAGATACTTGAGTTGTTTCAAGTTGCCACATTCTACAGGTTTCACAAAAAACCCCTTCACCTCCCATGTCTCGGCATCTAGGTGTTCCCAACGGTGCACTGCTCACAACTCCCCAAACACACAGGCCATCCTTCTTGTATCGTTTCTCAAGGTCGAGCAGATCCGCCAGTACTAAGAGACCTGGAATGCTTCCTAGAGCTCCAGAACCACACTGAATAAGGCTACAGAGATTGTGCTGCATGGCAACAAGTGGCATGATAGAAGAGGAACGTTAGCTTGAGGCTAGTGCTCAAACGGGGTCACCAATTCACTGAAGATTACCAAAGGACGAGCACCAGCAAAGAATGGCAAGCTCCGAGTTTCTTTCCTAGAAACTCACGTGTGGTCACAAAGGCAATTGTGCTATGAAGAGACCTCGTGCAACTACACAGTGTTTCTCAGGGAGAATTGAGCCCCCAACTCTCTAAATGCCAAAGAGGAAAATGAAGTTTCCCTTCAAGACTTATCTTCAAAGGGGCCAGCAGAGCATTGACCTTGCTGATTCTTTCTCTACTTTGTACCCACAAGGTGCTTAAGAAGGGAGATACATGAGTTCTTTCAACTTGCAAAAATGAAGAGGTTTAAGCAAAGAAGCCCTTCACAGCCTGTGACTCGGCATCTAGCTCTTCCAAAGCTGCATTGCTCATAAAGGCCCAAACACACCGGCCGTCCTTCTAATACATTGCTCATCCTAGTGTTGACCCGCCAGTCCTAAGAGACCTGGAATGCTACCTGGAGCTCAAGAACCACAATAAATAACGCTACATGGAGTCTGCTGCCTGCAACCTGCGGCATGATACAAGAGGAAAGTTAGCTTGAGGCTAGTGTTCTTTAGGGTCGCCCATTCACTACAGATTACGGAAGGATGAGCAGCTACCCAAGAATGGCAACCTCCATATTTCTTTCCTAGAAACTCACTTGTCATCACAAAGACAACTCTGCTATGAAGAGAACATGTGCAACTACACAGTGTTTCTCAGGGAGAATTGAGCCCGAAACTCTCTAAATCCCAATGAGGAACATAAAGTTTCCCTTCAAGCCTCATATACAAAAGGGCCCACAGAGCCTTGTCTCTGCTGTTTCTTTCTCTACGTTGTACGTCCAAGGTGCTTTAGAAGGGAGATACTTGAGTTGTTTCAACTGACTACTTTTTGGAGTGTAAGAAAAGAAGCCAATCACTTCCCATGACTCGGCATCTAGCTGTTCCCAGTGGTGCACTGCTCACAACTCACCAAACACACAGGCCGTCCTGCCTGTAGTTTTCTCGTCCTAGTACAGACCCGCCTGTACTAAGAGACCTGGAATGCTTCCGAGAGCTCAAGAACCACACTGAATAACGCTACATGGATTCTGAAGCCTGCAACCCGCGGCATGAACCAAGGGGAACTTTAGCTTGAAGCTAGTGTTCAATGGGCTCGCCAGTTCATTACAGAGTACCAAAGGATGATCAGCTACGAAAGAATGGCAACCTCCATATTTCATTCCTAGAAACTCACTTGTCATCACAAAGGCAATTGTGCTACGAAGAGAATATGTGCAACTAAAGAGTTAGGGGGAATGGAGCCCACAACTCTCTAAATCCCAAAGAGGAAAATAAAGTTTCCCTTCAAGCCTTATTTTAACAGGGTCCTCAGAGCCTTAACCCTGCTCGTTCTTTCTCTATTTTGTACCTTAAAGGTGCTTTAGAAGGGAGATACTTCCGTTGTTTCAACTTGCCACAATTTACAGGTTTAAGCAAATAAGCCCTTCACTGCCCCTGGCTCGGCATCTAGCTGTTCCCAACGATACATTGCTGAGAAATGCCCAAACACACAGGCCGTCCTTCTAGGACGTTTCTCCTCCTCGTGCAGACCCACCATTACTGAGACCTGGAAGGCTTCCTAGAGCTAAAGAACCACACTGAATAAAGCTACATGGATTCTGCTGCATGCCAAACAGTGGCATGATACAAGAGGAAAGTTAGCTTGAGGCTAGTGTTCAATGGGGTCGCCAGTTCACTACAGATTACTGAAGGATGAGCAGCTACCAAGGAATGGCAACCTCCAAGTTTCTCTCCTAGCAACTCACTTGTCATCACTAAGCCAATTGTGCTATGAAGAGAACATGCGCAAGTAAAGAGTTTCTCAGGGAGAACTGAGCCCACAACTCTCTAAAGGCCAATAAGGAAAATAAAGTTTCCCTTCAGCCTTATATTCAAAATGGCCCGCAGAGCCCTGACTCTCATGCTTCTTCCTCTATTTAGTACCTCCAACGTGCTTTCGAAGGGAGATACTTGAGTTGTTTCAAGTTGCCACATTCTACAGGTTTCACAAAAAACCCCTTCACCTCCCATGTCTCGGCATCTAGGTGTTCCCAACGGTGCACTGCTCACAACTCCCCAAACACACAGGCCATCCTTCTTGTATCGTTTCTCAAGGTCGAGCAGATCCGCCAGTACTAAGAGACCTGGAATGCTTCCTAGAGCTCCAGAACCACACTGAATAAGGCTACAGAGATTGTGCTGCATGGCAACAAGTGGCATGATAGAAGAGGAACGTTAGCTTGAGGCTAGTGCTCAAACGGGGTCACCAATTCACTGAAGATTACCAAAGGACGAGCACCAGCAAAGAATGGCAAGCTCCGAGTTTCTTTCCTAGAAACTCACGTGTGGTCACAAAGGCAATTGTGCTATGAAGAGACCTCGTGCAACTACACAGTGTTTCTCAGGGAGAATTGAGCCCCCAACTCTCTAAATGCCAAAGAGGAAAATGAAGTTTCCCTTCAAGACTTATCTTCAAAGGGGCCAGCAGAGCATTGACCTTGCTGATTCTTTCTCTACTTTGTACCCACAAGGTGCTTAAGAAGGGAGATACATGAGTTCTTTCAACTTGCAAAAATGAAGAGGTTTAAGCAAAGAAGCCCTTCACAGCCTGTGACTCGGCATCTAGCTCTTCCAAAGCTGCATTGCTCATAAAGGCCCAAACACACCGGCCGTCCTTCTAATACATTGCTCATCCTAGTGTTGACCCGCCAGTCCTAAGAGACCTGGAATGCTACCTGGAGCTCAAGAACCACAATAAATAACGCTACATGGAGTCTGCTGCCTGCAACCTGCGGCATGATACAAGAGGAAAGTTAGCTTGAGGCTAGTGTTCTTTAGGGTCGCCCATTCACTACAGATTACGGAAGGATGAGCAGCTACCCAAGAATGGCAACCTCCATATTTCTTTCCTAGAAACTCACTTGTCATCACAAAGACAACTCTGCTATGAAGAGAACATGTGCAACTACACAGTGTTTCTCAGGGAGAATTGAGCCCGAAACTCTCTAAATCCCAATGAGGAACATAAAGTTTCCCTTCAAGCCTCATATACAAAAGGGCCCACAGAGCCTTGTCTCTGCTGTTTCTTTCTCTACGTTGTACGTCCAAGGTGCTTTAGAAGGGAGATACTTGAGTTGTTTCAACTGACTACTTTTTGGAGTGTAAGAAAAGAAGCCAATCACTTCCCATGACTCGGCATCTAGCTGTTCCCAGTGGTGCACTGCTCACAACTCACCAAACACACAGGCCGTCCTGCCTGTAGTTTTCTCGTCCTAGTACAGACCCGCCTGTACTAAGAGACCTGGAATGCTTCCGAGAGCTCAAGAACCACACTGAATAACGCTACATGGATTCTGAAGCCTGCAACCCGCGGCATGAACCAAGGGGAACTTTAGCTTGAAGCTAGTGTTCAATGGGCTCGCCAGTTCATTACAGAGTACCAAAGGATGATCAGCTACGAAAGAATGGCAACCTCCATATTTCATTCCTAGAAACTCACTTGTCATCACAAAGGCAATTGTGCTACGAAGAGAATATGTGCAACTAAAGAGTTAGGGGGAATGGAGCCCACAACTCTCTAAATCCCAAAGAGGAAAATAAAGTTTCCCTTCAAGCCTTATTTTAACAGGGTCCTCAGAGCCTTAACCCTGCTCGTTCTTTCTCTATTTTGTACCTTAAAGGTGCTTTAGAAGGGAGATACTTCCGTTGTTTCAACTTGCCACAATTTACAGGTTTAAGCAAATAAGCCCTTCACTGCCCCTGGCTCGGCATCTAGCTGTTCCCAACGATACATTGCTGAGAAATGCCCAAACACACAGGCCGTCCTTCTAGGACGTTTCTCCTCCTCGTGCAGACCCACCATTACTGAGACCTGGAAGGCTTCCTAGAGCTAAAGAACCACACTGAATAAAGCTACATGGATTCTGCTGCATGCCAAACAGTGGCATGATACAAGAGGAAAGTTAGCTTGAGGCTAGTGTTCAATGGGGTCGCCAGTTCACTACAGATTACTGAAGGATGAGCAGCTACCAAGGAATGGCAACCTCCAAGTTTCTCTCCTAGCAACTCACTTGTCATCACGAAGCCAATTGTGCTATGAAGAGAACATGCGCAAGTAAAGAGTTTCTCAGGGAGAACTGAGCCCACAACTCTCTAAAGGCCAATAAGGAAAATAAAGTTTCCCTTCAGCCTTATATTCAAAATGGCCCGCAGAGCCCTGACTCTCATGCTTCTTCCTCTATTTAGTACCTCCAACGTGCTTTCGAAGGGAGATACTTGAGTTGTTTCAAGTTGCCACATTCTACAGGTTTCACAAAAAACCCCTTCACCTCCCATGTCTCGGCATCTAGGTGTTCCCAACGGTGCACTGCTCACAACTCCCCAAACACACAGGCCATCCTTCTTGTATCGTTTCTCAAGGTCGAGCAGATCCGCCAGTACTAAGAGACCTGGAATGCTTCCTAGAGCTCCAGAACCACACTGAATAAGGCTACAGAGATTGTGCTGCATGGCAACAAGTGGCATGATAGAAGAGGAACGTTAGCTTGAGGCTAGTGCTCAAACGGGGTCACCAATTCACTGAAGATTACCAAAGGACGAGCACCAGCAAAGAATGGCAAGCTCCGAGTTTCTTTCCTAGAAACTCACGTGTGGTCACAAAGGCAATTGTGCTATGAAGAGACCTCGTGCAACTACACAGTGTTTCTCAGGGAGAATTGAGCCCCCAACTCTCTAAATGCCAAAGAGGAAAATGAAGTTTCCCTTCAAGACTTATCTTCAAAGGGGCCAGCAGAGCATTGACCTTGCTGATTCTTTCTCTACTTTGTACCCACAAGGTGCTTAAGAAGGGAGATACATGAGTTCTTTCAACTTGCAAAAATGAAGAGGTTTAAGCAAAGAAGCCCTTCACAGCCTGTGACTCGGCATCTAGCTCTTCCAAAGCTGCATTGCTCATAAAGGCCCAAACACACCGGCCGTCCTTCTAATACATTGCTCATCCTAGTGTTGACCCGCCAGTCCTAAGAGACCTGGAATGCTACCTGGAGCTCAAGAACCACAATAAATAACGCTACATGGAGTCTGCTGCCTGCAACCTGCGGCATGATACAAGAGGAAAGTTAGCTTGAGGCTAGTGTTCTTTAGGGTCGCCCATTCACTACAGATTACGGAAGGATGAGCAGCTACCCAAGAATGGCAACCTCCATATTTCTTTCCTAGAAACTCACTTGTCATCACAAAGACAACTCTGCTATGAAGAGAACATGTGCAACTACACAGTGTTTCTCAGGGAGAATTGAGCCCGAAACTCTCTAAATCCCAATGAGGAACATAAAGTTTCCCTTCAAGCCTCATATACAAAAGGGCCCACAGAGCCTTGTCTCTGCTGTTTCTTTCTCTACGTTGTACGTCCAAGGTGCTTTAGAAGGGAGATACTTGAGTTGTTTCAACTGACTACTTTTTGGAGTGTAAGAAAAGAAGCCAATCACTTCCCATGACTCGGCATCTAGCTGTTCCCAGTGGTGCACTGCTCACAACTCACCAAACACACAGGCCGTCCTGCCTGTAGTTTTCTCGTCCTAGTACAGACCCGCCTGTACTAAGAGACCTGGAATGCTTCCGAGAGCTCAAGAACCACACTGAATAACGCTACATGGATTCTGAAGCCTGCAACCCGCGGCATGAACCAAGGGGAACTTTAGCTTGAAGCTAGTGTTCAATGGGCTCGCCAGTTCATTACAGAGTACCAAAGGATGATCAGCTACGAAAGAATGGCAACCTCCATATTTCATTCCTAGAAACTCACTTGTCATCACAAAGGCAATTGTGCTACGAAGAGAATATGTGCAACTAAAGAGTTAGGGGGAATGGAGCCCACAACTCTCTAAATCCCAAAGAGGAAAATAAAGTTTCCCTTCAAGCCTTATTTTAACAGGGTCCTCAGAGCCTTAACCCTGCTCGTTCTTTCTCTATTTTGTACCTTAAAGGTGCTTTAGAAGGGAGATACTTCCGTTGTTTCAACTTGCCACAATTTACAGGTTTAAGCAAATAAGCCCTTCACTGCCCCTGGCTCGGCATCTAGCTGTTCCCAACGATACATTGCTGAGAAATGCCCAAACACACAGGCCGTCCTTCTAGGACGTTTCTCCTCCTCGTGCAGACCCACCATTACTGAGACCTGGAAGGCTTCCTAGAGCTAAAGAACCACACTGAATAAAGCTACATGGATTCTGCTGCATGCCAAACAGTGGCATGATACAAGAGGAAAGTTAGCTTGAGGCTAGTGTTCAATGGGGTCGCCAGTTCACTACAGATTACTGAAGGATGAGCAGCTACCAAGGAATGGCAACCTCCAAGTTTCTCTCCTAGCAACTCACTTGTCATCACTAAGCCAATTGTGCTATGAAGAGAACATGCGCAAGTAAAGAGTTTCTCAGGGAGAACTGAGCCCACAACTCTCTAAAGGCCAATAAGGAAAATAAAGTTTCCCTTCAGCCTTATATTCAAAATGGCCCGCAGAGCCCTGACTCTCATGCTTCTTCCTCTATTTAGTACCTCCAACGTGCTTTCGAAGGGAGATACTTGAGTTGTTTCAAGTTGCCACATTCTACAGGTTTCACAAAAAACCCCATCACCTCCCATGTCTCGGCATCTAGGTGTTCCCAACGGTGCACTGCTCACAACTCCCCAAACACACAGGCCATCCTTCTTGTATCGTTTCTCAAGGTCGAGCAGATCCGCCAGTACTAAGAGACCTGGAATGCTTCCTAGAGCTCCAGAACCACACTGAATAAGGCTACAGAGATTGTGCTGCATGGCAACAAGTGGCATGATAGAAGAGGAACGTTAGCTTGAGGCTAGTGCTCAAACGGGGTCACCAATTCACTGAAGATTACCAAAGGACGAGCACCAGCAAAGAATGGCAAGCTCCGAGTTTCTTTCCTAGAAACTCACGTGTGGTCACAAAGGCAATTGTGCTATGAAGAGACCTCGTGCAACTACACAGTGTTTCTCAGGGAGAATTGAGCCCCCAACTCTCTAAATGCCAAAGAGGAAAATGAAGTTTCCCTTCAAGACTTATCTTCAAAGGGGCCAGCAGAGCATTGACCTTGCTGATTCTTTCTCTACTTTGTACCCACAAGGTGCTTAAGAAGGGAGATACATGAGTTCTTTCAACTTGCAAAAATGAAGAGGTTTAAGCAAAGAAGCCCTTCACAGCCTGTGACTCGGCATCTAGCTCTTCCAAAGCTGCATTGCTCATAAAGGCCCAAACACACCGGCCGTCCTTCTAATACATTGCTCATCCTAGTGTTGACCCGCCAGTCCTAAGAGACCTGGAATGCTACCTGGAGCTCAAGAACCACAATAAATAACGCTACATGGAGTCTGCTGCCTGCAACCTGCGGCATGATACAAGAGGAAAGTTAGCTTGAGGCTAGTGTTCTTTAGGGTCGCCCATTCACTACAGATTACGGAAGGATGAGCAGCTACCCAAGAATGGCAACCTCCATATTTCTTTCCTAGAAACTCACTTGTCATCACAAAGACAACTCTGCTATGAAGAGAACATGTGCAACTACACAGTGTTTCTCAGGGAGAATTGAGCCCGAAACTCTCTAAATCCCAATGAGGAACATAAAGTTTCCCTTCAAGCCTCATATACAAAAGGGCCCACAGAGCCTTGTCTCTGCTGTTTCTTTCTCTACGTTGTACGTCCAAGGTGCTTTAGAAGGGAGATACTTGAGTTGTTTCAACTGACTACTTTTTGGAGTGTAAGAAAAGAAGCCAATCACTTCCCATGACTCGGCATCTAGCTGTTCCCAGTGGTGCACTGCTCACAACTCACCAAACACACAGGCCGTCCTGCCTGTAGTTTTCTCGTCCTAGTACAGACCCGCCTGTACTAAGAGACCTGGAATGCTTCCGAGAGCTCAAGAACCACACTGAATAACGCTACATGGATTCTGAAGCCTGCAACCCGCGGCATGAACCAAGGGGAACTTTAGCTTGAAGCTAGTGTTCAATGGGCTCGCCAGTTCATTACAGAGTACCAAAGGATGATCAGCTACGAAAGAATGGCAACCTCCATATTTCATTCCTAGAAACTCACTTGTCATCACAAAGGCAATTGTGCTACGAAGAGAATATGTGCAACTAAAGAGTTAGGGGGAATGGAGCCCACAACTCTCTAAATCCCAAAGAGGAAAATAAAGTTTCCCTTCAAGCCTTATTTTAACAGGGTCCTCAGAGCCTTAACCCTGCTCGTTCTTTCTCTATTTTGTACCTTAAAGGTGCTTTAGAAGGGAGATACTTCCGTTGTTTCAACTTGCCACAATTTACAGGTTTAAGCAAATAAGCCCTTCACTGCCCCTGGCTCGGCATCTAGCTGTTCCCAACGATACATTGCTGAGAAATGCCCAAACACACAGGCCGTCCTTCTAGGACGTTTCTCCTCCTCGTGCAGACCCACCATTACTGAGACCTGGAAGGCTTCCTAGAGCTAAAGAACCACACTGAATAAAGCTACATGGATTCTGCTGCATGCCAAACAGTGGCATGATACAAGAGGAAAGTTAGCTTGAGGCTAGTGTTCAATGGGGTCGCCAGTTCACTACAGATTACTGAAGGATGAGCAGCTACCAAGGAATGGCAACCTCCAAGTTTCTCTCCTAGCAACTCACTTGTCATCACGAAGCCAATTGTGCTATGAAGAGAACATGCGCAAGTAAAGAGTTTCTCAGGGAGAACTGAGCCCACAACTCTCTAAAGGCCAATAAGGAAAATAAAGTTTCCCTTCAGCCTTATATTCAAAATGGCCCGCAGAGCCCTGACTCTCATGCTTCTTCCTCTATTTAGTACCTCCAACGTGCTTTCGAAGGGAGATACTTGAGTTGTTTCAAGTTGCCACATTCTACAGGTTTCACAAAAAACCCCTTCACCTCCCATGTCTCGGCATCTAGGTGTTCCCAACGGTGCACTGCTCACAACTCCCCAAACACACAGGCCATCCTTCTTGTATCGTTTCTCAAGGTCGAGCAGATCCGCCAGTACTAAGAGACCTGGAATGCTTCCTAGAGCTCCAGAACCACACTGAATAAGGCTACAGAGATTGTGCTGCATGGCAACAAGTGGCATGATAGAAGAGGAACGTTAGCTTGAGGCTAGTGCTCAAACGGGGTCACCAATTCACTGAAGATTACCAAAGGACGAGCACCAGCAAAGAATGGCAAGCTCCGAGTTTCTTTCCTAGAAACTCACGTGTGGTCACAAAGGCAATTGTGCTATGAAGAGACCTCGTGCAACTACACAGTGTTTCTCAGGGAGAATTGAGCCCCCAACTCTCTAAATGCCAAAGAGGAAAATGAAGTTTCCCTTCAAGACTTATCTTCAAAGGGGCCAGCAGAGCATTGACCTTGCTGATTCTTTCTCTACTTTGTACCCACAAGGTGCTTAAGAAGGGAGATACATGAGTTCTTTCAACTTGCAAAAATGAAGAGGTTTAAGCAAAGAAGCCCTTCACAGCCTGTGACTCGGCATCTAGCTCTTCCAAAGCTGCATTGCTCATAAAGGCCCAAACACACCGGCCGTCCTTCTAATACATTGCTCATCCTAGTGTTGACCCGCCAGTCCTAAGAGACCTGGAATGCTACCTGGAGCTCAAGAACCACAATAAATAACGCTACATGGAGTCTGCTGCCTGCAACCTGCGGCATGATACAAGAGGAAAGTTAGCTTGAGGCTAGTGTTCTTTAGGGTCGCCCATTCACTACAGATTACGGAAGGATGAGCAGCTACCCAAGAATGGCAACCTCCATATTTCTTTCCTAGAAACTCACTTGTCATCACAAAGACAACTCTGCTATGAAGAGAACATGTGCAACTACACAGTGTTTCTCAGGGAGAATTGAGCCCGAAACTCTCTAAATCCCAATGAGGAACATAAAGTTTCCCTTCAAGCCTCATATACAAAAGGGCCCACAGAGCCTTGTCTCTGCTGTTTCTTTCTCTACGTTGTACGTCCAAGGTGCTTTAGAAGGGAGATACTTGAGTTGTTTCAACTGACTACTTTTTGGAGTGTAAGAAAAGAAGCCAATCACTTCCCATGACTCGGCATCTAGCTGTTCCCAGTGGTGCACTGCTCACAACTCACCAAACACACAGGCCGTCCTGCCTGTAGTTTTCTCGTCCTAGTACAGACCCGCCTGTACTAAGAGACCTGGAATGCTTCCGAGAGCTCAAGAACCACACTGAATAACGCTACATGGATTCTGAAGCCTGCAACCCGCGGCATGAACCAAGGGGAACTTTAGCTTGAAGCTAGTGTTCAATGGGCTCGCCAGTTCATTACAGAGTACCAAAGGATGATCAGCTACGAAAGAATGGCAACCTCCATATTTCATTCCTAGAAACTCACTTGTCATCACAAAGGCAATTGTGCTACGAAGAGAATATGTGCAACTAAAGAGTTAGGGGGAATGGAGCCCACAACTCTCTAAATCCCAAAGAGGAAAATAAAGTTTCCCTTCAAGCCTTATTTTAACAGGGTCCTCAGAGCCTTAACCCTGCTCGTTCTTTCTCTATTTTGTACCTTAAAGGTGCTTTAGAAGGGAGATACTTCCGTTGTTTCAACTTGCCACAATTTACAGGTTTAAGCAAATAAGCCCTTCACTGCCCCTGGCTCGGCATCTAGCTGTTCCCAACGATACATTGCTGAGAAATGCCCAAACACACAGGCCGTCCTTCTAGGACGTTTCTCCTCCTCGTGCAGACCCACCATTACTGAGACCTGGAAGGCTTCCTAGAGCTAAAGAACCACACTGAATAAAGCTACATGGATTCTGCTGCATGCCAAACAGTGGCATGATACAAGAGGAAAGTTAGCTTGAGGCTAGTGTTCAATGGGGTCGCCAGTTCACTACAGATTACTGAAGGATGAGCAGCTACCAAGGAATGGCAACCTCCAAGTTTCTCTCCTAGCAACTCACTTGTCATCACTAAGCCAATTGTGCTATGAAGAGAACATGCGCAAGTAAAGAGTTTCTCAGGGAGAACTGAGCCCACAACTCTCTAAAGGCCAATAAGGAAAATAAAGTTTCCCTTCAGCCTTATATTCAAAATGGCCCGCAGAGCCCTGACTCTCATGCTTCTTCCTCTATTTAGTACCTCCAACGTGCTTTCGAAGGGAGATACTTGAGTTGTTTCAAGTTGCCACATTCTACAGGTTTCACAAAAAACCCCTTCACCTCCCATGTCTCGGCATCTAGGTGTTCCCAACGGTGCACTGCTCACAACTCCCCAAACACACAGGCCATCCTTCTTGTATCGTTTCTCAAGGTCGAGCAGATCCGCCAGTACTAAGAGACCTGGAATGCTTCCTAGAGCTCCAGAACCACACTGAATAAGGCTACAGAGATTGTGCTGCATGGCAACAAGTGGCATGATAGAAGAGGAACGTTAGCTTGAGGCTAGTGCTCAAACGGGGTCACCAATTCACTGAAGATTACCAAAGGACGAGCACCAGCAAAGAATGGCAAGCTCCGAGTTTCTTTCCTAGAAACTCACGTGTGGTCACAAAGGCAATTGTGCTATGAAGAGACCTCGTGCAACTACACAGTGTTTCTCAGGGAGAATTGAGCCCCCAACTCTCTAAATGCCAAAGAGGAAAATGAAGTTTCCCTTCAAGACTTATCTTCAAAGGGGCCAGCAGAGCATTGACCTTGCTGATTCTTTCTCTACTTTGTACCCACAAGGTGCTTAAGAAGGGAGATACATGAGTTCTTTCAACTTGCAAAAATGAAGAGGTTTAAGCAAAGAAGCCCTTCACAGCCTGTGACTCGGCATCTAGCTCTTCCAAAGCTGCATTGCTCATAAAGGCCCAAACACACCGGCCGTCCTTCTAATACATTGCTCATCCTAGTGTTGACCCGCCAGTCCTAAGAGACCTGGAATGCTACCTGGAGCTCAAGAACCACAATAAATAACGCTACATGGAGTCTGCTGCCTGCAACCTGCGGCATGATACAAGAGGAAAGTTAGCTTGAGGCTAGTGTTCTTTAGGGTCGCCCATTCACTACAGATTACGGAAGGATGAGCAGCTACCCAAGAATGGCAACCTCCATATTTCTTTCCTAGAAACTCACTTGTCATCACAAAGACAACTCTGCTATGAAGAGAACATGTGCAACTACACAGTGTTTCTCAGGGAGAATTGAGCCCGAAACTCTCTAAATCCCAATGAGGAACATAAAGTTTCCCTTCAAGCCTCATATACAAAAGGGCCCACAGAGCCTTGTCTCTGCTGTTTCTTTCTCTACGTTGTACGTCCAAGGTGCTTTAGAAGGGAGATACTTGAGTTGTTTCAACTGACTACTTTTTGGAGTGTAAGAAAAGAAGCCAATCACTTCCCATGACTCGGCATCTAGCTGTTCCCAGTGGTGCACTGCTCACAACTCACCAAACACACAGGCCGTCCTGCCTGTAGTTTTCTCGTCCTAGTACAGACCCGCCTGTACTAAGAGACCTGGAATGCTTCCGAGAGCTCAAGAACCACACTGAATAACGCTACATGGATTCTGAAGCCTGCAACCCGCGGCATGAACCAAGGGGAACTTTAGCTTGAAGCTAGTGTTCAATGGGCTCGCCAGTTCATTACAGAGTACCAAAGGATGATCAGCTACGAAAGAATGGCAACCTCCATATTTCATTCCTAGAAACTCACTTGTCATCACAAAGGCAATTGTGCTACGAAGAGAATATGTGCAACTAAAGAGTTAGGGGGAATGGAGCCCACAACTCTCTAAATCCCAAAGAGGAAAATAAAGTTTCCCTTCAAGCCTTATTTTAACAGGGTCCTCAGAGCCTTAACCCTGCTCGTTCTTTCTCTATTTTGTACCTTAAAGGTGCTTTAGAAGGGAGATACTTCCGTTGTTTCAACTTGCCACAATTTACAGGTTTAAGCAAATAAGCCCTTCACTGCCCCTGGCTCGGCATCTAGCTGTTCCCAACGATACATTGCTGAGAAATGCCCAAACACACAGGCCGTCCTTCTAGGACGTTTCTCCTCCTCGTGCAGACCCACCATTACTGAGACCTGGAAGGCTTCCTAGAGCTAAAGAACCACACTGAATAAAGCTACATGGATTCTGCTGCATGCCAAACAGTGGCATGATACAAGAGGAAAGTTAGCTTGAGGCTAGTGTTCAATGGGGTCGCCAGTTCACTACAGATTACTGAAGGATGAGCAGCTACCAAGGAATGGCAACCTCCAAGTTTCTCTCCTAGCAACTCACTTGTCATCACTAAGCCAATTGTGCTATGAAGAGAACATGCGCAAGTAAAGAGTTTCTCAGGGAGAACTGAGCCCACAACTCTCTAAAGGCCAATAAGGAAAATAAAGTTTCCCTTCAGCCTTATATTCAAAATGGCCCGCAGAGCCCTGACTCTCATGCTTCTTCCTCTATTTAGTACCTCCAACGTGCTTTCGAAGGGAGATACTTGAGTTGTTTCAAGTTGCCACATTCTACAGGTTTCACAAAAAACCCCTTCACCTCCCATGTCTCGGCATCTAGGTGTTCCCAACGGTGCACTGCTCACAACTCCCCAAACACACAGGCCATCCTTCTTGTATCGTTTCTCAAGGTCGAGCAGATCCGCCAGTACTAAGAGACCTGGAATGCTTCCTAGAGCTCCAGAACCACACTGAATAAGGCTACAGAGATTGTGCTGCATGGCAACAAGTGGCATGATAGAAGAGGAACGTTAGCTTGAGGCTAGTGCTCAAACGGGGTCACCAATTCACTGAAGATTACCAAAGGACGAGCACCAGCAAAGAATGGCAAGCTCCGAGTTTCTTTCCTAGAAACTCACGTGTGGTCACAAAGGCAATTGTGCTATGAAGAGACCTCGTGCAACTACACAGTGTTTCTCAGGGAGAATTGAGCCCCCAACTCTCTAAATGCCAAAGAGGAAAATGAAGTTTCCCTTCAAGACTTATCTTCAAAGGGGCCAGCAGAGCATTGACCTTGCTGATTCTTTCTCTACTTTGTACCCACAAGGTGCTTAAGAAGGGAGATACATGAGTTCTTTCAACTTGCAAAAATGAAGAGGTTTAAGCAAAGAAGCCCTTCACAGCCTGTGACTCGGCATCTAGCTCTTCCAAAGCTGCATTGCTCATAAAGGCCCAAACACACCGGCCGTCCTTCTAATACATTGCTCATCCTAGTGTTGACCCGCCAGTCCTAAGAGACCTGGAATGCTACCTGGAGCTCAAGAACCACAATAAATAACGCTACATGGAGTCTGCTGCCTGCAACCTGCGGCATGATACAAGAGGAAAGTTAGCTTGAGGCTAGTGTTCTTTAGGGTCGCCCATTCACTACAGATTACGGAAGGATGAGCAGCTACCCAAGAATGGCAACCTCCATATTTCTTTCCTAGAAACTCACTTGTCATCACAAAGACAACTCTGCTATGAAGAGAACATGTGCAACTACACAGTGTTTCTCAGGGAGAATTGAGCCCGAAACTCTCTAAATCCCAATGAGGAACATAAAGTTTCCCTTCAAGCCTCATATACAAAAGGGCCCACAGAGCCTTGTCTCTGCTGTTTCTTTCTCTACGTTGTACGTCCAAGGTGCTTTAGAAGGGAGATACTTGAGTTGTTTCAACTGACTACTTTTTGGAGTGTAAGAAAAGAAGCCAATCACTTCCCATGACTCGGCATCTAGCTGTTCCCAGTGGTGCACTGCTCACAACTCACCAAACACACAGGCCATCCTGCCTGTAGTTTTCTCGTCCTAGTACAGACCCGCCTGTACTAAGAGACCTGGAATGCTTCCGAGAGCTCAAGAACCACACTGAATAACGCTACATGGATTCTGAAGCCTGCAACCCGCGGCATGAACCAAGGGGAACTTTAGCTTGAAGCTAGTGTTCAATGGGCTCGCCAGTTCATTACAGAGTACCAAAGGATGATCAGCTACGAAAGAATGGCAACCTCCATATTTCATTCCTAGAAACTCACTTGTCATCACAAAGGCAATTGTGCTACGAAGAGAATATGTGCAACTAAAGAGTTAGGGGGAATGGAGCCCACAACTCTCTAAATCCCAAAGAGGAAAATAAAGTTTCCCTTCAAGCCTTATTTTAACAGGGTCCTCAGAGCCTTAACCCTGCTCGTTCTTTCTCTATTTTGTACCTTAAAGGTGCTTTAGAAGGGAGATACTTCCGTTGTTTCAACTTGCCACAATTTACAGGTTTAAGCAAATAAGCCCTTCACTGCCCCTGGCTCGGCATCTAGCTGTTCCCAACGATACATTGCTGAGAAATGCCCAAACACACAGGCCGTCCTTCTAGGACGTTTCTCCTCCTCGTGCAGACCCACCATTACTGAGACCTGGAAGGCTTCCTAGAGCTAAAGAACCACACTGAATAAAGCTACATGGATTCTGCTGCATGCCAAACAGTGGCATGATACAAGAGGAAAGTTAGCTTGAGGCTAGTGTTCAATGGGGTCGCCAGTTCACTACAGATTACTGAAGGATGAGCAGCTACCAAGGAATGGCAACCTCCAAGTTTCTCTCCTAGCAACTCACTTGTCATCACTAAGCCAATTGTGCTATGAAGAGAACATGCGCAAGTAAAGAGTTTCTCAGGGAGAACTGAGCCCACAACTCTCTAAAGGCCAATAAGGAAAATAAAGTTTCCCTTCAGCCTTATATTCAAAATGGCCCGCAGAGCCCTGACTCTCATGCTTCTTCCTCTATTTAGTACCTCCAACGTGCTTTCGAAGGGAGATACTTGAGTTGTTTCAAGTTGCCACATTCTACAGGTTTCACAAAAAACCCCTTCACCTCCCATGTCTCGGCATCTAGGTGTTCCCAACGGTGCACTGCTCACAACTCCCCAAACACACAGGCCATCCTTCTTGTATCGTTTCTCAAGGTCGAGCAGATCCGCCAGTACTAAGAGACCTGGAATGCTTCCTAGAGCTCCAGAACCACACTGAATAAGGCTACAGAGATTGTGCTGCATGGCAACAAGTGGCATGATAGAAGAGGAACGTTAGCTTGAGGCTAGTGCTCAAACGGGGTCACCAATTCACTGAAGATTACCAAAGGACGAGCACCAGCAAAGAATGGCAAGCTCCGAGTTTCTTTCCTAGAAACTCACGTGTGGTCACAAAGGCAATTGTGCTATGAAGAGACCTCGTGCAACTACACAGTGTTTCTCAGGGAGAATTGAGCCCCCAACTCTCTAAATGCCAAAGAGGAAAATGAAGTTTCCCTTCAAGACTTATCTTCAAAGGGGCCAGCAGAGCATTGACCTTGCTGATTCTTTCTCTACTTTGTACCCACAAGGTGCTTAAGAAGGGAGATACATGAGTTCTTTCAACTTGCAAAAATGAAGAGGTTTAAGCAAAGAAGCCCTTCACAGCCTGTGACTCGGCATCTAGCTCTTCCAAAGCTGCATTGCTCATAAAGGCCCAAACACACCGGCCGTCCTTCTAATACATTGCTCATCCTAGTGTTGACCCGCCAGTCCTAAGAGACCTGGAATGCTACCTGGAGCTCAAGAACCACAATAAATAACGCTACATGGAGTCTGCTGCCTGCAACCTGCGGCATGATACAAGAGGAAAGTTAGCTTGAGGCTAGTGTTCTTTAGGGTCGCCCATTCACTACAGATTACGGAAGGATGAGCAGCTACCCAAGAATGGCAACCTCCATATTTCTTTCCTAGAAACTCACTTGTCATCACAAAGACAACTCTGCTATGAAGAGAACATGTGCAACTACACAGTGTTTCTCAGGGAGAATTGAGCCCGAAACTCTCTAAATCCCAATGAGGAACATAAAGTTTCCCTTCAAGCCTCATATACAAAAGGGCCCACAGAGCCTTGTCTCTGCTGTTTCTTTCTCTACGTTGTACGTCCAAGGTGCTTTAGAAGGGAGATACTTGAGTTGTTTCAACTGACTACTTTTTGGAGTGTAAGAAAAGAAGCCAATCACTTCCCATGACTCGGCATCTAGCTGTTCCCAGTGGTGCACTGCTCACAACTCACCAAACACACAGGCCATCCTGCCTGTAGTTTTCTCGTCCTAGTACAGACCCGCCTGTACTAAGAGACCTGGAATGCTTCCGAGAGCTCAAGAACCACACTGAATAACGCTACATGGATTCTGAAGCCTGCAACCCGCGGCATGAACCAAGGGGAACTTTAGCTTGAAGCTAGTGTTCAATGGGCTCGCCAGTTCATTACAGAGTACCAAAGGATGATCAGCTACGAAAGAATGGCAACCTCCATATTTCATTCCTAGAAACTCACTTGTCATCACAAAGGCAATTGTGCTACGAAGAGAATATGTGCAACTAAAGAGTTAGGGGGAATGGAGCCCACAACTCTCTAAATCCCAAAGAGGAAAATAAAGTTTCCCTTCAAGCCTTATTTTAACAGGGTCCTCAGAGCCTTAACCCTGCTCGTTCTTTCTCTATTTTGTACCTTAAAGGTGCTTTAGAAGGGAGATACTTCCGTTGTTTCAACTTGCCACAATTTACAGGTTTAAGCAAATAAGCCCTTCACTGCCCCTGGCTCGGCATCTAGCTGTTCCCAACGATACATTGCTGAGAAATGCCCAAACACACAGGCCGTCCTTCTAGGACGTTTCTCCTCCTCGTGCAGACCCACCATTACTGAGACCTGGAAGGCTTCCTAGAGCTAAAGAACCACACTGAATAAAGCTACATGGATTCTGCTGCATGCCAAACAGTGGCATGATACAAGAGGAAAGTTAGCTTGAGGCTAGTGTTCAATGGGGTCGCCAGTTCACTACAGATTACTGAAGGATGAGCAGCTACCAAGGAATGGCAACCTCCAAGTTTCTCTCCTAGCAACTCACTTGTCATCACTAAGCCAATTGTGCTATGAAGAGAACATGCGCAAGTAAAGAGTTTCTCAGGGAGAACTGAGCCCACAACTCTCTAAAGGCCAATAAGGAAAATAAAGTTTCCCTTCAGCCTTATATTCAAAATGGCCCGCAGAGCCCTGACTCTCATGCTTCTTCCTCTATTTAGTACCTCCAACGTGCTTTCGAAGGGAGATACTTGAGTTGTTTCAAGTTGCCACATTCTACAGGTTTCACAAAAAACCCCTTCACCTCCCATGTCTCGGCATCTAGGTGTTCCCAACGGTGCACTGCTCACAACTCCCCAAACACACAGGCCATCCTTCTTGTATCGTTTCTCAAGGTCGAGCAGATCCGCCAGTACTAAGAGACCTGGAATGCTTCCTAGAGCTCCAGAACCACACTGAATAAGGCTACAGAGATTGTGCTGCATGGCAACAAGTGGCATGATAGAAGAGGAACGTTAGCTTGAGGCTAGTGCTCAAACGGGGTCACCAATTCACTGAAGATTACCAAAGGACGAGCACCAGCAAAGAATGGCAAGCTCCGAGTTTCTTTCCTAGAAACTCACGTGTGGTCACAAAGGCAATTGTGCTATGAAGAGACCTCGTGCAACTACACAGTGTTTCTCAGGGAGAATTGAGCCCCCAACTCTCTAAATGCCAAAGAGGAAAATGAAGTTTCCCTTCAAGACTTATCTTCAAAGGGGCCAGCAGAGCATTGACCTTGCTGATTCTTTCTCTACTTTGTACCCACAAGGTGCTTAAGAAGGGAGATACATGAGTTCTTTCAACTTGCAAAAATGAAGAGGTTTAAGCAAAGAAGCCCTTCACAGCCTGTGACTCGGCATCTAGCTCTTCCAAAGCTGCATTGCTCATAAAGGCCCAAACACACCGGCCGTCCTTCTAATACATTGCTCATCCTAGTGTTGACCCGCCAGTCCTAAGAGACCTGGAATGCTACCTGGAGCTCAAGAACCACAATAAATAACGCTACATGGAGTCTGCTGCCTGCAACCTGCGGCATGATACAAGAGGAAAGTTAGCTTGAGGCTAGTGTTCTTTAGGGTCGCCCATTCACTACAGATTACGGAAGGATGAGCAGCTACCAAAGAATGGCAACCTCCATATTTCTTTCCTAGAAACTCACTTGTCATCACAAAGACAACTCTGCTATGAAGAGAACATGTGCAACTACACAGTGTTTCTCAGGGAGAATTGAGCCCGAAACTCTCTAAATCCCAATGAGGAACATAAAGTTTCCCTTCAAGCCTCATATACAAAAGGGCCCACAGAGCCTTGTCTCTGCTGTTTCTTTCTCTACGTTGTACGTCCAAGGTGCTTTAGAAGGGAGATACTTGAGTTGTTTCAACTGACTACTTTTTGGAGTGTAAGAAAAGAAGCCAATCACTTCCCATGACTCGGCATCTAGCTGTTCCCAGTGGTGCACTGCTCACAACTCACCAAACACACAGGCCATCCTGCCTGTAGTTTTCTCGTCCTAGTACAGACCCGCCTGTACTAAGAGACCTGGAATGCTTCCGAGAGCTCAAGAACCACACTGAATAACGCTACATGGATTCTGAAGCCTGCAACCCGCGGCATGAACCAAGGGGAACTTTAGCTTGAAGCTAGTGTTCAATGGGCTCGCCAGTTCATTACAGAGTACCAAAGGATGATCAGCTACGAAAGAATGGCAACCTCCATATTTCATTCCTAGAAACTCACTTGTCATCACAAAGGCAATTGTGCTACGAAGAGAATATGTGCAACTAAAGAGTTAGGGGGAATGGAGCCCACAACTCTCTAAATCCCAAAGAGGAAAATAAAGTTTCCCTTCAAGCCTTATTTTAACAGGGTCCTCAGAGCCTTAACCCTGCTCGTTCTTTCTCTATTTTGTACCTTAAAGGTGCTTTAGAAGGGAGATACTTCCGTTGTTTCAACTTGCCACAATTTACAGGTTTAAGCAAATAAGCCCTTCACTGCCCCTGGCTCGGCATCTAGCTGTTCCCAACGATACATTGCTGAGAAATGCCCAAACACACAGGCCGTCCTTCTAGGACGTTTCTCCTCCTCGTGCAGACCCACCATTACTGAGACCTGGAAGGCTTCCTAGAGCTAAAGAACCACACTGAATAAAGCTACATGGATTCTGCTGCATGCCAAACAGTGGCATGATACAAGAGGAAAGTTAGCTTGAGGCTAGTGTTCAATGGGGTCGCCAGTTCACTACAGATTACTGAAGGATGAGCAGCTACCAAGGAATGGCAACCTCCAAGTTTCTCTCCTAGCAACTCACTTGTCATCACTAAGCCAATTGTGCTATGAAGAGAACATGCGCAAGTAAAGAGTTTCTCAGGGAGAACTGAGCCCACAACTCTCTAAAGGCCAATAAGGAAAATAAAGTTTCCCTTCAGCCTTATATTCAAAATGGCCCGCAGAGCCCTGACTCTCATGCTTCTTCCTCTATTTAGTACCTCCAACGTGCTTTCGAAGGGAGATACTTGAGTTGTTTCAAGTTGCCACATTCTACAGGTTTCACAAAAAACCCCTTCACCTCCCATGTCTCGGCATCTAGGTGTTCCCAACGGTGCACTGCTCACAACTCCCCAAACACACAGGCCATCCTTCTTGTACGTTTCTCAAGGTCGAGCAGATCCGCCAGTACTAAGAGACCTGGAATGCTTCCTAGAGCTCCAGAACCACACTGAATAAGGCTACAGAGATTGTGCTGCATGGCAACAAGTGGCATGATAGAAGAGGAACGTTAGCTTGAGGCTAGTGCTCAAACGGGGTCACCAATTCACTGAAGATTACCAAAGGACGAGCACCAGCAAAGAATGGCAAGCTCCGAGTTTCTTTCCTAGAAACTCACGTGTGGTCACAAAGGCAATTGTGCTATGAAGAGACCTCGTGCAACTACACAGTGTTTCTCAGGGAGAATTGAGCCCCCAACTCTCTAAATGCCAAAGAGGAAAATGAAGTTTCCCTTCAAGACTTATCTTCAAAGGGGCCAGCAGAGCATTGACCTTGCTGATTCTTTCTCTACTTTGTACCCACAAGGTGCTTAAGAAGGGAGATACATGAGTTCTTTCAACTTGCAAAAATGAAGAGGTTTAAGCAAAGAAGCCCTTCACAGCCTGTGACTCGGCATCTAGCTCTTCCAAAGCTGCATTGCTCATAAAGGCCCAAACACACCGGCCGTCCTTCTAATACATTGCTCATCCTAGTGTTGACCCGCCAGTCCTAAGAGACCTGGAATGCTACCTGGAGCTCAAGAACCACAATAAATAACGCTACATGGAGTCTGCTGCCTGCAACCTGCGGCATGATACAAGAGGAAAGTTAGCTTGAGGCTAGTGTTCTTTAGGGTCGCCCATTCACTACAGATTACGGAAGGATGAGCAGCTACCCAAGAATGGCAACCTCCATATTTCTTTCCTAGAAACTCACTTGTCATCACAAAGACAACTCTGCTATGAAGAGAACATGTGCAACTACACAGTGTTTCTCAGGGAGAATTGAGCCCGAAACTCTCTAAATCCCAATGAGGAACATAAAGTTTCCCTTCAAGCCTCATATACAAAAGGGCCCACAGAGCCTTGTCTCTGCTGTTTCTTTCTCTACGTTGTACGTCCAAGGTGCTTTAGAAGGGAGATACTTGAGTTGTTTCAACTGACTACTTTTTGGAGTGTAAGAAAAGAAGCCAATCACTTCCCATGACTCGGCATCTAGCTGTTCCCAGTGGTGCACTGCTCACAACTCACCAAACACACAGGCCATCCTGCCTGTAGTTTTCTCGTCCTAGTACAGACCCGCCTGTACTAAGAGACCTGGAATGCTTCCGAGAGCTCAAGAACCACACTGAATAACGCTACATGGATTCTGAAGCCTGCAACCCGCGGCATGAACCAAGGGGAACTTTAGCTTGAAGCTAGTGTTCAATGGGCTCGCCAGTTCATTACAGAGTACCAAAGGATGATCAGCTACGAAAGAATGGCAACCTCCATATTTCATTCCTAGAAACTCACTTGTCATCACAAAGGCAATTGTGCTACGAAGAGAATATGTGCAACTAAAGAGTTAGGGGGAATGGAGCCCACAACTCTCTAAATCCCAAAGAGGAAAATAAAGTTTCCCTTCAAGCCTTATTTTAACAGGGTCCTCAGAGCCTTAACCCTGCTCGTTCTTTCTCTATTTTGTACCTTAAAGGTGCTTTAGAAGGGAGATACTTCCGTTGTTTCAACTTGCCACAATTTACAGGTTTAAGCAAATAAGCCCTTCACTGCCCCTGGCTCGGCATCTAGCTGTTCCCAACGATACATTGCTGAGAAATGCCCAAACACACAGGCCGTCCTTCTAGGACGTTTCTCCTCCTCGTGCAGACCCACCATTACTGAGACCTGGAAGGCTTCCTAGAGCTAAAGAACCACACTGAATAAAGCTACATGGATTCTGCTGCATGCCAAACAGTGGCATGATACAAGAGGAAAGTTAGCTTGAGGCTAGTGTTCAATGGGGTCGCCAGTTCACTACAGATTACTGAAGGATGAGCAGCTACCAAGGAATGGCAACCTCCAAGTTTCTCTCCTAGCAACTCACTTGTCATCACTAAGCCAATTGTGCTATGAAGAGAACATGCGCAAGTAAAGAGTTTCTCAGGGAGAACTGAGCCCACAACTCTCTAAAGGCCAATAAGGAAAATAAAGTTTCCCTTCAGCCTTATATTCAAAATGGCCCGCAGAGCCCTGACTCTCATGCTTCTTCCTCTATTTAGTACCTCCAACGTGCTTTCGAAGGGAGATACTTGAGTTGTTTCAAGTTGCCACATTCTACAGGTTTCACAAAAAACCCCTTCACCTCCCATGTCTCGGCATCTAGGTGTTCCCAACGGTGCACTGCTCACAACTCCCCAAACACACAGGCCATCCTTCTTGTACGTTTCTCAAGGTCGAGCAGATCCGCCAGTACTAAGAGACCTGGAATGCTTCCTAGAGCTCCAGAACCACACTGAATAAGGCTACAGAGATTGTGCTGCATGGCAACAAGTGGCATGATAGAAGAGGAACGTTAGCTTGAGGCTAGTGCTCAAACGGGGTCACCAATTCACTGAAGATTACCAAAGGACGAGCACCAGCAAAGAATGGCAAGCTCCGAGTTTCTTTCCTAGAAACTCACGTGTGGTCACAAAGGCAATTGTGCTATGAAGAGACCTCGTGCAACTACACAGTGTTTCTCAGGGAGAATTGAGCCCCCAACTCTCTAAATGCCAAAGAGGAAAATGAAGTTTCCCTTCAAGACTTATCTTCAAAGGGGCCAGCAGAGCATTGACCTTGCTGATTCTTTCTCTACTTTGTACCCACAAGGTGCTTAAGAAGGGAGATACATGAGTTCTTTCAACTTGCAAAAATGAAGAGGTTTAAGCAAAGAAGCCCTTCACAGCCTGTGACTCGGCATCTAGCTCTTCCAAAGCTGCATTGCTCATAAAGGCCCAAACACACCGGCCGTCCTTCTAATACATTGCTCATCCTAGTGTTGACCCGCCAGTCCTAAGAGACCTGGAATGCTACCTGGAGCTCAAGAACCACAATAAATAACGCTACATGGAGTCTGCTGCCTGCAACCTGCGGCATGATACAAGAGGAAAGTTAGCTTGAGGCTAGTGTTCTTTAGGGTCGCCCATTCACTACAGATTACGGAAGGATGAGCAGCTACCCAAGAATGGCAACCTCCATATTTCTTTCCTAGAAACTCACTTGTCATCACAAAGACAACTCTGCTATGAAGAGAACATGTGCAACTACACAGTGTTTCTCAGGGAGAATTGAGCCCGAAACTCTCTAAATCCCAATGAGGAACATAAAGTTTCCCTTCAAGCCTCATATACAAAAGGGCCCACAGAGCCTTGTCTCTGCTGTTTCTTTCTCTACGTTGTACGTCCAAGGTGCTTTAGAAGGGAGATACTTGAGTTGTTTCAACTGACTACTTTTTGGAGTGTAAGAAAAGAAGCCAATCACTTCCCATGACTCGGCATCTAGCTGTTCCCAGTGGTGCACTGCTCACAACTCACCAAACACACAGGCCATCCTGCCTGTAGTTTTCTCGTCCTAGTACAGACCCGCCTGTACTAAGAGACCTGGAATGCTTCCGAGAGCTCAAGAACCACACTGAATAACGCTACATGGATTCTGAAGCCTGCAACCCGCGGCATGAACCAAGGGGAACTTTAGCTTGAAGCTAGTGTTCAATGGGCTCGCCAGTTCATTACAGAGTACCAAAGGATGATCAGCTACGAAAGAATGGCAACCTCCATATTTCATTCCTAGAAACTCACTTGTCATCACAAAGGCAATTGTGCTACGAAGAGAATATGTGCAACTAAAGAGTTAGGGGGAATGGAGCCCACAACTCTCTAAATCCCAAAGAGGAAAATAAAGTTTCCCTTCAAGCCTTATTTTAACAGGGTCCTCAGAGCCTTAACCCTGCTCGTTCTTTCTCTATTTTGTACCTTAAAGGTGCTTTAGAAGGGAGATACTTCCGTTGTTTCAACTTGCCACAATTTACAGGTTTAAGCAAATAAGCCCTTCACTGCCCCTGGCTCGGCATCTAGCTGTTCCCAACGATACATTGCTGAGAAATGCCCAAACACACAGGCCGTCCTTCTAGGACGTTTCTCCTCCTCGTGCAGACCCACCATTACTGAGACCTGGAAGGCTTCCTAGAGCTAAAGAACCACACTGAATAAAGCTACATGGATTCTGCTGCATGCCAAACAGTGGCATGATACAAGAGGAAAGTTAGCTTGAGGCTAGTGTTCAATGGGGTCGCCAGTTCACTACAGATTACTGAAGGATGAGCAGCTACCAAGGAATGGCAACCTCCAAGTTTCTCTCCTAGCAACTCACTTGTCATCACTAAGCCAATTGTGCTATGAAGAGAACATGCGCAAGTAAAGAGTTTCTCAGGGAGAACTGAGCCCACAACTCTCTAAAGGCCAATAAGGAAAATAAAGTTTCCCTTCAGCCTTATATTCAAAATGGCCCGCAGAGCCCTGACTCTCATGCTTCTTCCTCTATTTAGTACCTCCAACGTGCTTTCGAAGGGAGATACTTGAGTTGTTTCAAGTTGCCACATTCTACAGGTTTCACAAAAAACCCCTTCACCTCCCATGTCTCGGCATCTAGGTGTTCCCAACGGTGCACTGCTCACAACTCCCCAAACACACAGGCCATCCTTCTTGTATCGTTTCTCAAGGTCGAGCAGATCCGCCAGTACTAAGAGACCTGGAATGCTTCCTAGAGCTCCAGAACCACACTGAATAAGGCTACAGAGATTGTGCTGCATGGCAACAAGTGGCATGATAGAAGAGGAACGTTAGCTTGAGGCTAGTGCTCAAACGGGGTCACCAATTCACTGAAGATTACCAAAGGACGAGCACCAGCAAAGAATGGCAAGCTCCGAGTTTCTTTCCTAGAAACTCACGTGTGGTCACAAAGGCAATTGTGCTATGAAGAGACCTCGTGCAACTACACAGTGTTTCTCAGGGAGAATTGAGCCCCCAACTCTCTAAATGCCAAAGAGGAAAATGAAGTTTCCCTTCAAGACTTATCTTCAAAGGGGCCAGCAGAGCATTGACCTTGCTGATTCTTTCTCTACTTTGTACCCACAAGGTGCTTAAGAAGGGAGATACATGAGTTCTTTCAACTTGCAAAAATGAAGAGGTTTAAGCAAAGAAGCCCTTCACAGCCTGTGACTCGGCATCTAGCTCTTCCAAAGCTGCATTGCTCATAAAGGCCCAAACACACCGGCCGTCCTTCTAATACATTGCTCATCCTAGTGTTGACCCGCCAGTCCTAAGAGACCTGGAATGCTACCTGGAGCTCAAGAACCACAATAAATAACGCTACATGGAGTCTGCTGCCTGCAACCTGCGGCATGATACAAGAGGAAAGTTAGCTTGAGGCTAGTGTTCTTTAGGGTCGCCCATTCACTACAGATTACGGAAGGATGAGCAGCTACCCAAGAATGGCAAACCTCCATATTTCTTTCCTAGAAACTCACTTGTCATCACAAAGACAACTCTGCTATGAAGAGAACATGTGCAACTACACAGTGTTTCTCAGGGAGAATTGAGCCCGAAACTCTCTAAATCCCAATGAGGAACATAAAGTTTCCCTTCAAGCCTCATATACAAAAGGGCCCACAGAGCCTTGTCTCTGCTGTTTCTTTCTCTACGTTGTACGTCCAAGGTGCTTTAGAAGGGAGATACTTGAGTTGTTTCAACTGACTACTTTTTGGAGTGTAAGAAAAGAAGCCAATCACTTCCCATGACTCGGCATCTAGCTGTTCCCAGTGGTGCACTGCTCACAACTCACCAAACACACAGGCCATCCTGCCTGTAGTTTTCTCGTCCTAGTACAGACCCGCCTGTACTAAGAGACCTGGAATGCTTCCGAGAGCTCAAGAACCACACTGAATAACGCTACATGGATTCTGAAGCCTGCAACCCGCGGCATGAACCAAGGGGAACTTTAGCTTGAAGCTAGTGTTCAATGGGCTCGCCAGTTCATTACAGAGTACCAAAGGATGATCAGCTACGAAAGAATGGCAACCTCCATATTTCATTCCTAGAAACTCACTTGTCATCACAAAGGCAATTGTGCTACGAAGAGAATATGTGCAACTAAAGAGTTAGGGGGAATGGAGCCCACAACTCTCTAAATCCCAAAGAGGAAAATAAAGTTTCCCTTCAAGCCTTATTTTAACAGGGTCCTCAGAGCCTTAACCCTGCTCGTTCTTTCTCTATTTTGTACCTTAAAGGTGCTTTAGAAGGGAGATACTTCCGTTGTTTCAACTTGCCACAATTTACAGGTTTAAGCAAATAAGCCCTTCACTGCCCCTGGCTCGGCATCTAGCTGTTCCCAACGATACATTGCTGAGAAATGCCCAAACACACAGGCCGTCCTTCTAGGACGTTTCTCCTCCTCGTGCAGACCCACCATTACTGAGACCTGGAAGGCTTCCTAGAGCTAAAGAACCACACTGAATAAAGCTACATGGATTCTGCTGCATGCCAAACAGTGGCATGATACAAGAGGAAAGTTAGCTTGAGGCTAGTGTTCAATGGGGTCGCCAGTTCACTACAGATTACTGAAGGATGAGCAGCTACCAAGGAATGGCAACCTCCAAGTTTCTCTCCTAGCAACTCACTTGTCATCACTAAGCCAATTGTGCTATGAAGAGAACATGCGCAAGTAAAGAGTTTCTCAGGGAGAACTGAGCCCACAACTCTCTAAAGGCCAATAAGGAAAATAAAGTTTCCCTTCAGCCTTATATTCAAAATGGCCCGCAGAGCCCTGACTCTCATGCTTCTTCCTCTATTTAGTACCTCCAACGTGCTTTCGAAGGGAGATACTTGAGTTGTTTCAAGTTGCCACATTCTACAGGTTTCACAAAAAACCCCTTCACCTCCCATGTCTCGGCATCTAGGTGTTCCCAACGGTGCACTGCTCACAACTCCCCAAACACACAGGCCATCCTTCTTGTATCGTTTCTCAAGGTCGAGCAGATCCGCCAGTACTAAGAGACCTGGAATGCTTCCTAGAGCTCCAGAACCACACTGAATAAGGCTACAGAGATTGTGCTGCATGGCAACAAGTGGCATGATAGAAGAGGAACGTTAGCTTGAGGCTAGTGCTCAAACGGGGTCACCAATTCACTGAAGATTACCAAAGGACGAGCACCAGCAAAGAATGGCAAGCTCCGAGTTTCTTTCCTAGAAACTCACGTGTGGTCACAAAGGCAATTGTGCTATGAAGAGACCTCGTGCAACTACACAGTGTTTCTCAGGGAGAATTGAGCCCCCAACTCTCTAAATGCCAAAGAGGAAAATGAAGTTTCCCTTCAAGACTTATCTTCAAAGGGGCCAGCAGAGCATTGACCTTGCTGATTCTTTCTCTACTTTGTACCCACAAGGTGCTTAAGAAGGGAGATACATGAGTTCTTTCAACTTGCAAAAATGAAGAGGTTTAAGCAAAGAAGCCCTTCACAGCCTGTGACTCGGCATCTAGCTCTTCCAAAGCTGCATTGCTCATAAAGGCCCAAACACACCGGCCGTCCTTCTAATACATTGCTCATCCTAGTGTTGACCCGCCAGTCCTAAGAGACCTGGAATGCTACCTGGAGCTCAAGAACCACAATAAATAACGCTACATGGAGTCTGCTGCCTGCAACCTGCGGCATGATACAAGAGGAAAGTTAGCTTGAGGCTAGTGTTCTTTAGGGTCGCCCATTCACTACAGATTACGGAAGGATGAGCAGCTACCCAAGAATGGCAACCTCCATATTTCTTTCCTAGAAACTCACTTGTCATCACAAAGACAACTCTGCTATGAAGAGAACATGTGCAACTACACAGTGTTTCTCAGGGAGAATTGAGCCCGAAACTCTCTAAATCCCAATGAGGAACATAAAGTTTCCCTTCAAGCCTCATATACAAAAGGGCCCACAGAGCCTTGTCTCTGCTGTTTCTTTCTCTACGTTGTACGTCCAAGGTGCTTTAGAAGGGAGATACTTGAGTTGTTTCAACTGACTACTTTTTGGAGTGTAAGAAAAGAAGCCAATCACTTCCCATGACTCGGCATCTAGCTGTTCCCAGTGGTGCACTGCTCACAACTCACCAAACACACAGGCCATCCTGCCTGTAGTTTTCTCGTCCTAGTACAGACCCGCCTGTACTAAGAGACCTGGAATGCTTCCGAGAGCTCAAGAACCACACTGAATAACGCTACATGGATTCTGAAGCCTGCAACCCGCGGCATGAACCAAGGGGAACTTTAGCTTGAAGCTAGTGTTCAATGGGCTCGCCAGTTCATTACAGAGTACCAAAGGATGATCAGCTACGAAAGAATGGCAACCTCCATATTTCATTCCTAGAAACTCACTTGTCATCACAAAGGCAATTGTGCTACGAAGAGAATATGTGCAACTAAAGAGTTAGGGGGAATGGAGCCCACAACTCTCTAAATCCCAAAGAGGAAAATAAAGTTTCCCTTCAAGCCTTATTTTAACAGGGTCCTCAGAGCCTTAACCCTGCTCGTTCTTTCTCTATTTTGTACCTTAAAGGTGCTTTAGAAGGGAGATACTTCCGTTGTTTCAACTTGCCACAATTTACAGGTTTAAGCAAATAAGCCCTTCACTGCCCCTGGCTCGGCATCTAGCTGTTCCCAACGATACATTGCTGAGAAATGCCCAAACACACAGGCCG